>NW_009625779.1:0-4171 GCF_000690535.1 Cariama cristata | reverse complement strand
GTGTCCACCCATGATCTACTGATGCTCTTTAAGTGATAGAAAATGTAAAATACTGTAGTATTTAAAAAGAAATGAAAAATCCCCTAAGAAATAATATCACGGTGGATCTTAGAAATGAGTTACAAAAGATGGAATGTGGCCCAGTGAATTGTGATTTGCTGCATGTCACAAGCTCTAGCGGACCCCACCAAGTTGGTCTGTGACCTTGAGAGTGTTATTGCACAATTTGGTACCAGAAAATGCAGAAATGGGCTTCCACCCTCATTCTTCCCCCCGTTTTTGTTGTTGTTGTTGCCAGGGAAAGCATTAGATGAGTGGCCTCCATTCCAATTCTCACCATCTGCAGTAGCACCATCTAAGGAAGGCTGAGCCAGAGGGCAAAGCAATCACTTTTCACTGAAATACTAAGTAGAATGTTACATTTCAGGACATGCACCCTGCATTATATACATCCATCTCTCCAAACCTGATAGAATGCATGGCACAACTCAAAGTCTTTCTGAAAATCAGAATGTAATTGCTAGCGTAAATTGATACTGGATTATCTTAGCAAGGAGATGATGACATACACAGATGTATCAGAAGTGTATTATCTTCTTGCAAACATGCAGAACTTCCCACTTTTTTTCAGCTCTTCTCAGAAAAATATACCTCTGTACAGGGTCTTGGTTTATGATCATTTCTCTTGAGTCCCTGCTGTTTGTGAAAGGCTTCTCCTGCGAGAGTACCAAATAGAGTTTTGTTTGTAATAAATTCAGACAGAAATCTTGGGGCTGTGTAATATCTCACCAGGAGTGATCCTGGATGGAGACGGGGACTTTCCCTCCCTGGGGCTGGAGCACAGCCCTCTGACTACTTCTGAGGGGTTGTCACATTGCTTTGCCGTGTATCCCCATCTCCTCTTTGACTGATGCTTGGGCTGAAGATCTGGCCTCATCTGTTGAAATCTGGAAGAGAGGACATCCTGAGAAACCCTGCCTGGCTGAGATGAAGCCTGCAGTTTCTATAAAATGTGGTGCTTTCACGTGCAGGATATTCTTTTCACCTTGTATAATCCTGTCCAGATTATTTAAAAAAACAAAACCAAACAACAATCACCCTCGGTTTTGTGACTGCTAGTCGTCCAGCTGCACCACATTTCTCTGGCCTCTCCCCTCGGCTCCCAAGCAGCTGATGCCCTTCTGCTACTCTGTGTGTGTGTGTTGAACACCACCAGCCAGCTGGCTGTTGTATTTTAGCAGTTTCTTGACAGAGGGTCTGCTGCATCGGTGCATGACTAGAAATCTCATTTATAAGACATTTTTATTTTCAATTCAGTATATTTTTGTGCAGCGCATACTGCATTATTTTAGGGACGTGGTCTGACGCTTCTTCTCTCCCTCATCTACAAATGCTGTTGTATTGCTGGGCTCGGAGTTCCCCTGAAAAGCAGTTGGAGGTGAACCTGTACGCACAGCACCCTGTACTGGGGCCACCAGTTTGATGAAGTTACAGACGATCAATAGTGCTTGGGCCTTCCTGAATTATGTTTTTAAAGAAGTTATAATTCATTTCCCTGAAGAAAAGCATATTTGCATGGCAATCTGGCAGCCTAAATACTAGCTTCATAGCAAAGTTTCAGCTCTTAAAAACTAAGGAAGGACTATAAAGGTTACTTGTAAACTTACAGGGACTGAGCTTTAATGTTTCAGCAGCAAGGGTTTGTTTGGTTTGGTTTTTTTCAAGTCATTTGTAATTCCTAAATTTCATTATGGTTACAAAAATACAGCAAGAATTATTTTAGGATTCAACCCAGTTACTTTTTAGACTTGCAAAAAGTCAGGGCTTTATTATGCTACTGATTTTTTTTATTTAAAAAAAAACCCCAAACTCTTGACTGATTATGTTCTGTTTGAAAATCAATGATATAGTAACACCTGGAATTTCTAAGTCCTCAGGAATGACACATTTGGTTCTTCAAATATACTGTTGTTGATCTTGTGCAACAATAGATTTTCCCATTTGATTTTAAACAATATCAGGTAAACCACAGACAAGAGGGAAGGGTGTGAGCAGGGGCGAAAGCTAAATGTTTTCCATTTATAAAGAGTTATTAGTTTTGCTATTTTTACGTGATGATACGAGCTGCCCTCATCCACAGAGAGAAGTTCACCAGTAGAGTGAAACCAGAATTATTCCGTAAAGCACAGAAGTGATTATGGGGCTACAAGAAAAATCAAAATATATGTTAGGCTATTGTTTGCTTTAGTTTGTGGAGTGAAATCTTCACAATATGTCCCCAGCGGTTAACGAGGCATAACATCTCTGCCATTGGGATTTCACTTATTAGTCACCCAAGCGTGGTCTCATTTGTGATTTATGTGCACGCCTTACTTTTTGTTGCTGTACTGTTCAGGCACAGATTTACCTTCCTTTCTCCCCACTCTGGTCAGGCAGGGGGTTTGGGGTTTTTTTGAGTGTCTTTTATACTGATACATACTAAAATGTAACCAACTGTCATGTCACATCATAAATCCCACCTTAGATTCCAACACAATTAGTTCATAGAAATTACTAAAGCCTACACTCTGAATTAGATGATAAAGCAGAATTAGTGTGTCATTACACTATAGCACCCTGGTCAGAATTACCTCTTTTACAGAGAAATCCAAGATAACTATCTCTGTAATTAAATGTACTCCTGTTTGCTTACTAGGAAAGTGGCTGGGTTTATAGCTATTGTAATTGCTTAGCAGTGTTTAAGAATGGTCTGTGTTATCACCTGATGTGGATCTTTGGGA
Source organism: Cariama cristata (assembly GCF_000690535.1). Classification (NCBI taxonomy): domain Eukaryota; kingdom Metazoa; phylum Chordata; class Aves; order Cariamiformes; family Cariamidae; genus Cariama; species Cariama cristata. Next base: position 1,391 of record NW_009625779.1, on the reverse strand, counting down.
GAGTTATAGCAGGAAGAAAAACAAAAAAGCAAGTTGCTGTTTAAGCATGATAAATGCAAGTATATAATATTAAGTACATGGGTTTCATTCTTATAACTGTTTCCTAGAAAATTAAAGCAAAGCTCCAGAAATATTCATGCCCAATGCTCCAAAGAAGATATAGCAGTAGGAAGAATTATTTTAATGGACTTTCTTTTCCTCTCATTTTTCTTCTTTCTGTGATCACTGAATCTTGCTCTGCGTTTTGCTTTTTGTGCACAAAGTTCTATGGTAACCTTTCATCAATGTGGGGGGAGAAGAAGATTTGTTTGTAGAGTTTTTAAAGTTGTGGTTTTTGTTTTAGTTTTTTGGTTGTGTGTTTTGTTTGGTTTTTTTTTCCAGAAAAGATATACATTGAATGCTAAAAAGATGTATTTTTAAATTTTTGCAAGTCTGTGAGGAATTTGAATTACTTTTGTCAGGCATCCCCATGTATAAGAGCAGGTGTTTGGTAATGTTTACAAACACATACAGAGGTGTCAGCTTATGTTTCACAACAATGTAGAGCATTTTATGATTTTTCTTGGAAGCTAGATTGATTACCTTTTGATTGATGCATTGTCCTGCGCTACAGTAAACACCTGGAAATAACTAATGGGGGTGGGTGTTTTATCTGTGGCTGTACTTCCCCACCCACCAAACCCAGATTCCTACTGTTAGCTGCCACAACTGATGCTCCCATCCTGTGTAGGAGCTGGAGAGATGCTGACATGCCCTAGAAATGGAAATTGAGAAAGACTGGGGCTTGGTGTTTGCTTTGGAAATGCGGTGAGGAGGACACATGGTGTTCCTCCTACTTGCCTTAGACATTTCTTGTTCGTCTAAAGTACAGAGACCGGTGCTGCAGTATGTCCTTATGTGGGCACACAACTGGCCTGTTCTGCTGGGCCTGCACTTAGTGTGTAGCTCTGGGGTGGAGAAAGGATGGTGCATCTGATTTGTGTAAGGAGTGCAGCTTTTGAGTACTGCAACAAATGTAAATTCTGCTTTGCAAATATCAAGAGAGATCGCTACTATCGATCATAGAATGGTTGAGTTGGAAGGGACCTTAAAGCCCATCTGGTTCCAACCCCCCGTGCCATGGGGCAGGGACACCTCCCACCAGACCAGGTTGCTCACAGCCCCATCCAACCTGGCCTTGAACACTGCCAGCGCCGGCCACAGCTGCTCTGGGCAACCGCTGCCACTGCCTCACCACCCTCACCGGGAAGAATTTCCGCCTAATATCTCATCTAAATCTCCCCTCTTCCAGTTTAAAGCCATTGCCCCTTGTCTTAGCACTCCCTGCCTTTGTCAAAAGTCCCTCCCCAACTTTCTTCACAACCCTTTAGGTCCTGGAAGGCTGCTCTAAG
>NW_009625778.1:0-776 GCF_000690535.1 Cariama cristata | reverse complement strand
TATTAAACAGAAACTTTAAGAGCTGTCCCCCCTTCCTCTTTAGGTTTAAAAAACCCACGACCAACATACTAAATTTCTCATCAAACCTCTTCAATCGTTAACTCTTCTTATGGGAGTAACTGTGCACATACAGATAGGCACTTGCACACCCCACACTGGTTGGTTGGTTGGGTGGGTTATGTGGGGGTTTTAAATTTTTGTTTTTGTTTTGTGCGGGTTTTTTAAATTTAAATCAGGTATTCTTACAGCATTAAGGAGACAATGTAACTTTTATCTAGCGACTAACACTGAAATTCTTACTAGGATAAATGCTCCTTAGATATACATATTAACCTGCAACAAGCCTGTGCTGGAATTTCCCTGTAAGTCGGGTGTACTAGATACTTCTGCTTTCAGGGTAAACACACTCCATAGAGTTCCAGAATGACCGTCTCTTAAGCCAAGGTTATCACAGTAAATTCAGACACAATTCTTACTACTGAGCATTTTTGTTAGTGCAAAGAACATTCTAGCACCCAGAGTTAGCTAAACTTTACATTTAGTATAGTTTCATTTAAAAGATTTATGAGAAGAGCATTTGTTTATTGACAGAAACCGACTTTTTTCTGGGGACCACACACAGAGCACTAGCAGCAGGTACTGGCAGTACGCACACTGCGCATAGCTTACCTCTTTTTCTAGTTTTAAAACGCTGGCCTGATAGCGTCGGCTTCTGCGGCTTTTGATTATTCATAAAAGACACCCTGCAAGGAAGCAGGTACACACCTCAGGACGCC
>NW_009625777.1:0-19806 GCF_000690535.1 Cariama cristata | reverse complement strand
CTGGGATTCCTGAGGGCCTGCCTTAGCCAACTAAAGCAAAGAAGGCATTCAGTAACTTCCCCTTCTCTGTATCCTCCATCACCAGGGCACCCACCTCGTTCAACAGTGGGCCCACATTGTCCTTGTCTTCTTTTTGCCACAGATGTACTTGAAGAAACCCTTCTTGCTGTCCTTGACATCCCTTGCCAGATTTAATTCTAAGTGGACCTTAGCCTTCCTCACTGCATCCCTGCATACTCTAACAGCGTTCCCATATTCTTCCTAAGTGGCCTGTCCTTTTTTCTACATTCCATAAACTTCCTTCTTCCATTTGAGTTTTGCCAGATGTTCCTTGCTCATCCATGCAGGTCTCCTGCCCTCCTTCCTTAATTTCTTGTCTACATTCAATGTCTACAGAAGGTGACCTAAACACGAGTCAAAAATTAACGCAAGGAACACTAAGATACCACCAGGAAGTATCCCTAGGTACTCCAAATACCAGTTTGTACCTCAAATCACTTAAAGAATGTTATCATGCTCTTCCTTCTCTTTTGACCTACAGAAAACATACGCAATTCCAGGCAATGGGGCATTTTCTAAATTGCATTTTTACATTCAAGCACATGTATTTTTCAGTTATCAGTGAATATAAAGTATTCTGATGTTTAGTGCTTAACTATCAAAATAGACTGTATTTAAAGGCAAATGAAGACAAACTTAAGCAGCTATGACTAATTTCTCAAGAGAGTACTAAAGTTCACTGAGTTGCTCAAAAAAATGTAGTGTGTTATACAGATATTCACTTGATGAAAGCTGCCTACAAAGGTATATGTATACAAGGAAGTACTATGCTATATAAAAATTAAAGAATTACAATATAGGGTGCTAATTCTGCACTGAAGCATAAATCATTTGTTAAATATCTTAGTAACTGCTGCTCAAATACTGAACATAAAAATTAGAGTTCTCTACACAGTTTCCCTATGTGGAAAATCTCCAGTTTATAAGTTATTTTGTCGCATTTCTTTCTTCTTAAATATTTTACAGATCCTTCCTGCAACTCTTGCATGAACAGAAGTTTTACCAAAAAGAAACCCAACACAAACAATTCATAACTTTTTTAATAGTTAGATTCCACTTTCCTTCTGGATAAGAAGGATGGGGAAATGGAAGCTGAGGAGTAGGCAAGAAAGGCTATAATTTATACTGTCTGCAAGAAAATTAATGGGAGAAAAAGAATTCTTGTGTCACTGCCAAGGTGCAAATTCTTTAGCTCTGCAAAGACAAATTGTCTCTCTCCTCCCATTTGATCTTTCATTTGATGGTTTGTGGTGCGACTAGCCAAGCTAGGGAACAAGTTTATACTTCTTTGGAACCTGTATGGTTTTAGACTCAGATAAAATGCAGCTAGAAAGAATAACACTGGGTAGAAACTGAAAAGCAGCATTTAAAAAGGAAATGCTTAGCCAACATGTAAATTAGTCATTCACATGGTCATCATGTACTATGCCAAATATCATTATTTTAAGTACATGTGTTCAGAAGGTTCTCCAGCTATTCCATGCAACACTCTTGCCCATGGAGTTCTGACCAGTCATATGACATTGACTTTTTTCCTTTTGCATTTCCAGACCTACAGAGGTCCAAAGTCAGGAGTTCCAACATTTTAATACATTTCAGTGTCAGCAATATTTGTAGCTATCTGATAGCCCACAAGAAGGATGACAGAATTGAAAACAGGAGATGGTTTACCCATATGGCAACCAGTGTTTCAAAACCAAGCAGTTTGAGGAGTAGCAAAATTAATGCAGTCTGGATTCCTAAGGATTTTTATCCTTTTGCCCATTTATTTCCTTACTTATACAATACTTCCAACTCTTCAAACAGGACAAAGATTGATATAGCTGGCCTAAAACTCATGATCAAGTGATGCCTTGTCCACCAGTTGCTGTTACACAGTTTAACAACGGGTCCTTTCCGATATTTGTCTTAATGAGATCACTAAGTTGGGGTCTCTATCATGAAAGCTCCTGTCTTTCATAAAGGAATGTATCAATCTTTTGGATTTCTATTTCTGTTTCAGAGCTCATGGTAAAAGTCCATGAATTAAAGTTATATGGGCACAGAACATGACAGGTTGGACAGACAGAATATAGGCAACTGCAGACCTTCCTCCTCAGGAACTAAGAGTAAAAATCACTTTCTTTAATGACTGCAACATTATATTTAATACTCTGATAGGTAAAAGGTATTTAAATCCTTAAATACTCATGAAGGCCACAATAAGAACACACTACAGATGAAGAGATGAAACAGGAAGCTCCAGTATCCTCAGACTCTTTGTCTATATCAAGGAGAACCGCAAATGTTTTTCAAGAAGGTAAGCAGAAAAAAAAATTGTGATTTTGCAAGAAGGAACCCAATTTAAAAAAAAAGAAAATGCAAAAAAAACCCCAACAACCTAAGATTTCTCAAAATAACTGAGAACTGACACCAAAAAAAAAGTTTGAATGACTCATCATTCCAGACATCAGCAAACTGCTCCATATTTTCAGTGCTAAAATAAACTTGGAAAAAAGTCCCTTTGTGGAAGGGGAATTGACGTCACTTTACAAGCCAGGAAGTTGTGACGCTGTCTTCTAATTTGTACGTGTAATTCTCTTTGTAGCTTTTGCAATCAGAACATTGTGGACACCAGCAGGATATTCCTTTTCTGTAATATCCATGTTATTTGATGTAATTTTCTTTTTATCATTATTGCAGACTGAAGTTTCTCATAGCTCCAGCCTGCTCTGTGGAATGGCTGGATTTATTTTATTCAGCTCTGTGCTCTGTGCATAGACAGAGCCTATCTTTCTGCCAATGTAGATGAAAACAGATCATAAACTGTAAGCTCTTGAATCAAAACCAGGAAAAACACACTAGAAAAAAGAATCAGAGTTATGGTCCCTTTAGATCACTTCTGTATAATACACGTAATCAATATAATTGACTCTAATTAATGACTCTTCATATTTTGAATCTACAGTATTTTTTTGCCAGAGGGGAACTCATACTCTCTTCATTCAGAAAGAACCCGTCAGCCACTGCACTCCCCTTCCTGCCTGCAGAGAGGTCTTTTTGTGTTTACATGGGCCTCTGAGATAATTTTATTTATTTACTATTAAAACTGCTCAAACACATTTGAATATTCAATTAATTCAAACAAACAAACAAACACACACAAAATTTCAAACCTATTCAGATATATATTGAGGTATAACTAACAGTAATTTTAGGTTTGGCTTGAAATTTAGATGCAGAATCTGTAAACAACTGATACTCTCATCCACCTTAAAAACTAAAATGTTATCCCCAAAACACTGAGATTCATTTTTAGGTTCTGGATCTGATATAGGAATGAGTACTAGCATGCTATAAAAAAATATTGACATTTAATACCATAATATTTAAACTGTTTACTTAAAAAAAAAATACATGGGGTAATACATCAATCTTTGATATATTACAGAAATAGTCCCATGTCTGATTTTTGAGATACCCTCAGTCTTTTCCAAGAAATTAATCTGCTTCACTCTTTAAAAAAAATACTAATATCAGTAATATAAATATATTTACTTACAGGACTAGCAATATGCTGCGAAGTTAAATATGCAACAGTAGATTTCTCCATACTTTCTCTCAGCAGGTGTATTACTAGGCCATCTCTCCTGTACCATCTACCAGTCTTCAGGAAGTTTATTTCATATGATTATCTACCAGCCTTCACGAAATTTCTTCATCTATTATGTATCTCTAAACATCTCCCCTTCTGGCAAGTTTTACAGAAATTAGTCAATAGGTTCAAAAGACACCAGGAGAAGGCACGACAAACAGATAAATGAACTGATAATTACATATGTGCTCTTTATTAATGTACTAACTTCTGGCATGCCTAACTGGAAATGAGGTTACCCTCAAAACCATGATGACTTCAGCTTTCTTCCACAATTGCTGTAGTTTACATTGTGTGTAACTGCACTGCGTATTACATATGCTACATACTCTCAGTTATCAATATATAACAAAATTAAAATCAATGGAAAGTTTAGTATTACATGAATAAATTACAGTAAGAACATATACTCAATATAATTTTTCTATGGCATTGCAAACTGTTGGCAATTAATATGTTTTAATCTAATTGATAGACAACAGTAATTAGATATTTTGAAATAGTATTTTTTATGATCTCTAACTAAATGAAATTATTATTTATAAAGAATGTTTTTCTTAGTCAATATTTTTCTCTATCAGTATTCATAATGAACTGCATAAGCCTTTTTAATAGGAAATATTCCTCAAGTATTTGTTCTGCTTGTCTGATGACTACAACAAATTTTTATCAAGTTCATTTTTCATAAGTTGGCAGCCTGTGCTAGGAAACATTAGTCTTTGGCTATGTACTTCACAAAGAATGATATGGAGCGGAAGGGAGAATAACTATACTGGTATATAACCAAGGAAAGTGATGACCTACAGCATTGGATTAAACTGATTCCAGAATGTTCTCAGAGCCAAAGTTTTTAATGATGACACTCTTATATGTGTTTGAAATGTTTTTTAAGACCTTGGTTACCATTTTGAACTATCTTGAGATCTCCAATCAGCATTTGGGTTAATTCTTAACTGGAAGGCATCTAATAGGAAAATTTACTCTCAGGAAACCTTAAAAGTTCAATTTTCTGGTGTCAGGCAAATGCTATCAAGAGTCAGTAAGTCGGGACAAATAAAGTACTTAATTTGGTTTACATTCAGGAAGGAATGAAGTAAATATTAAAACCTCTTCATGCTGCCGCCGCCAACTCATTCCATCTTTACACAAAAGATGCCATTTTATCTCCTTCATACGTGAAAACTGCCAAGATGTCATTAGTCAGGTCAGGATTTCTATTCCAAAACCTTAGTGTGAAGCACGTTGGACACTGTGAACTATTTTTTTTCTAAATCACATCATTTGTGGGGATATATTCTGACTAACACCTCAAAAGTTAGCACAGTACCTCGTATTCATACCAGTACTAGTGACAACCCCTATATAGCAGCAAGTGGTTATATATTATAGACACATACAATACTACACAACATTATTAGGAATAGGCTATTACTCTTAAACTAGCTGAGAACAACGATTAAACAAACTGAGGTTCTTGTCCAGGGAAGAGACCTTTTCCATGCTTCTATACTTGTTCTATTTTTTAAGTCTGAATATACGAACCCACCATTCACCCCCACCTTCTGTTCCTTGTCTTTAAAGAACCATTTATCCACAAATGGATCTTCCCTGCCAGTTACTCAGTTCAAGCCTTCACTGAAAATGCTTGGACAAAGGACTCTTTCAAAGGCCTTTTGGAAATGCAAGTAGAGTTATTATTTAAATCAGCCTCATTCACATGTTTGTTGATGCCTTCAGACAACTTAAAGACAGTTTTAAGGAAAGAATTCCCTTTACTTCTTTCAAAATAGAATGTGTTCTTCCCATTCTCTATCCTTGCAGCTTCAGTTTTTGCCTCATGAAGACATTAAGGTTACAGATCTACAGTTTCCCTGACCCTTTCTAGAGCCCTTTTTTTATTTTCAAATTTGCTACCCTATAGTCTTCAGGAACCAAAGCCTATTTCAGATCAATCCATGTATGCCCTCCTTCCCCCATTCCTCTGAGAAGGATTTTAATGTGGGAATTTCTTCAGTTTCTTCTTCACTGAACGGGGATACAGAAATTGTTTCTCTGTGATCGCCTTGTCTTCCCTGAATATTTTTTATAACCTGGATGTCAAATGGCCTTACAGATGCGCTGGAAGTCCTTTTGTTACTCAACTGCTGAAAGAAGGATTGAGTATGCAAGGAAGAGGAGATTGGTTTGGTTCACTGCCATGGCTCTAGATGGTACCTAATATAAATTACATACTTCTAGATAGATGTTCTTCAAACTCCTATCATCTGACCTGTGTAACTGCATACAAAGGCATTTGCAGCACTTTACAAAACATTTGCACAGATGAAATGTTTTCACTTTGGTTGATTAACTTCAGTGGAGCAAATAGATTCAAAAATTGCTGATAAAGCATTTCAGATCACCACTAATTAGCTGAATGACTTTTTCTAGCAGTAAAAATTGCAATTACAACAGGCACAAGGTGAACTGAAACAGCTCCATTATCTTTTTTATAGTTAGACTACCGTGCACCTAAGGTAAATGTTATTTTAACTGAGTAACAATTTCAAACTGTTTATGATTATGTAATATTTAAAGTAAAAAAAAATAATTTCCATATTATCATTTTCTAGCAGATTTTGAAGTATCCTTATTGCTCATATTTTAATTTACTCTTTCCTGCGTTCAAAATATTCGCTAGAGGTTTTGCTTTAGGGATGAACCTACAAATTCTATGCACCATACAAGAAGCAGGTTTTAGGTTGTGAATGCATGGAGGGAAAATTAATTTCTGGCCAATAAAGTCTTCCCTTCCAAGGAATGTATTTTAAAAATGAAATGAGTTTACTACTGTGAACATGAAGACAAATACAAGTCCACTAAACTGGCAATAACGCCATTTTCATGATAATCTCGTCTATTATTACCTACAGCTCTGCCTTATTAGCAGATTTTGCATTTAACACATTTTTTTACAGATTGGTTTACAGTTTGTGTACTACATTTCTACATATTTTAGAAAAGACTAGCTGTGAGTCTATTATTGAAATACATCATGATGCTTTGCAAAAAATGACAGGCCTTCCCACATACAAAGAGAAGTCACCAGTATCATGAAGGAAAGAATATTCCAAATCCCAGATGACTGCAGTCATATTGTTATTACATTTATTAGTTTCTGACTTCATTCCCAAAATTGACTGAAACAGTATTGGAATGATTTGGATAAAGTAGAAATAGTCACAGGAAAATACAATCTCTTTTTACAAATTCTGATGTATGTGTAGTGACAAAAAACTAAAGAAAAAATTCCCTTCTCTAATGTTCTTCATCTCCCACCTGTATTTACAAAAGATGCATGTTTTGAACTTAGCGTGTTATAAGCTAATAGAAAAATTTCATCATAAGTGCTCCTAAGCAGCAATATGAACAGTGCATTTGACTTGTGGGGTTTTTTACTATATGGAATGGCTACAGTTTTTATTCTCCACAAGAAAAATAACTCTGTACAAAAAGAAAATTCCTACTTAAAACCCAGCAGTTTCAGTTGCTAATAGAAGTTATCTTTTACAGGAAAGTAAGTTTCACCCTGCAACCTACCTTTTAATAGTACAGCCTGCTATTAGAAAGATTTGACAATACATCATGAAGATTTAAAGTAATACTACACTAAAAAAGACCCGGAGCAGTATCTCTCACACATCACCTCTTTGCAGAGAAGGGTGCTGGAGCATCCACACGTTGCAAAGTAATGCGCTATCTCAGGGAAGCAGTTCTTAGCACAAATACAATGGAAGATTTAGTTTGCTTTTCAGTCATGTGAGTCAATCTTTTAAACACAGTTTCCCAAATGTTTAAATCCACATACACATTAAGTTAATTTTTGCCTTCCTATTTTTCCTCGCTTAAGATTTATCTCAGAAAGTGTGTGGACACTAGCCATGCTCAGCACTGGGGCTGGAGAACAGTCCCTGCTCTGTTTTACTCACCAGTTAAACATACTCGTGTAAGTGCTTCTCAGCTCTCTACAATGGGCACTCATTATCTCTACTTTGAACACCTCAATCTGATCAGCAAACTCTGCTAACTCATTATTCACCACCTTCTGCAGAAAAAGGTTTTCAATCTGCTCTCCTCTTTGAGGAAGCGACAAAATCGCAGCTAGGAACCAGCAGTTATTCATTGGCTCTAAAAGAGCACACAAACTGACTCCTTTCCCTCCTCACTCCCATTGCTTGTTAGACATTTCTACAATGTCAGTATCTGTGGGATGCTGAAGAACAGAGGCTAACCTAAGCTCTTCCATCTCTCCCAAATTCATTCCAGCACACGTTTATCACTCTGCACCAAAGTTGTTTCCAAGCAGCTTTCTGAGACAGCCTGCAAACAAACGCAGCTTAGATATCTATGCACAAAGTTGAAGAACTTAGTATTTGGGTACTGGTGTCATAGGAGGTAGTACAGTGGCTAATTCAGTGCACTACCTGTTGTCAGATCCTAACAAAACCGACATGCTTTCTCCCTTTTTTTCTACACACAAATCTGATTAAGATGTTCCAAGACTGCCTTGAGACTACAAATGACTGGCTTCATGGAAAATAGCTATGGACATGGTAACAGAAGACTTCAAAATGACCAGGCAGGATTTATGAGGTAAACTCCAGCCTCTGAATGGCCAACTAGATGGACAACACCAGTAGGTCTGGCTTTTGCAAGATCACAAAGACAGGTTTGGCCTCTGCCATCAGGACTTCCTGAAGCAAGAGCATGAGAAAGAATATGATCAGCAGGTCACAGGAGAGGTCTTTAAATGCTGGCCCCAAGCCAGCATGAAGGGAGCCTCATGTAAGGGTCACACAATAGGACAGGTAGGAGACACCCCAACACTTCATTGCTTAAAATGCCAGAACAGGGACAAAATGAGCAATGGCTTAAAGTGCCAGAAGAGGATTGCAATGATTAAGGAACTTTGCTTCCTCTGGTCAAGGCTTAAAAATTCCTGGTTTGGGTTTTGCTAGTGCTCCTTAATGAAGTCACCTTGTTTAGACTTTTTAATTGGTTGCTCTGGGATTTCTTTGGTTTGCTATTGTGTATACATTCAAAATTGTAACTTTCTTTTGTTTTCCTACAGATTTCTTCATCTCCCTCCATCTCCATTTGCCAATTCTCTAGTAGAAGAAAGATATCCAAGTTCGCCCTGTGTAGGTAGTGTAGATAGTGTCTGTGGAGGTAACACAAAAATGGACAGTGAATTGTTTCAAAGTGGTCCTTTACAAGGCACTCTTCAGTAAAAGCAAGCAGCAGCAAGAGTAATGGCTATGAGAGACAGCTAGCTGGGCAGCACTGAAAAAAGTTCGAGAGGCTGAATCAGCCCTGGAATCCTGAATCCATGCTAACAGAGGCACAAGTTATGCATGAGGCAACAATTCTTAGCAAGGCAAACGCAGACCCAGATGCAAGGTAAAATATCAATCAGTAGAAAAGAAATTTATGCTTGACAGAAAATAAATATTTGTTACTCTTGTTCTGCGCTTACTCTGAAAGAATTTTTATCAAAACTACTGACTACTGAAAGAATTTTCATCAAAATTAAGCTGACAAAGAAAACAGTTGTATGTCTGGGGTTTTTTTGGTGTTTTGGGGAGCTGTCAACATTGCCCGTGTGGCTAAGGGCAGACTCACTGCAGTTACAAATGTGTATAGATGTTTCTATAGTTAGCACTGTGCTGAACATGCTTACTGCCTGCCAAATAACAGAAAAATGTTTGCAGAAAACACACTAAGGCAGCACACACTAACTGTACAAGTGCTGCTACAGAGCCCCAGAGATTATTTCCTGGAAGAAGTACTTTTTCCTCCAACAAAATCTGAACATTCTTTCTTTCATTCCATTCTGATTTAGGAAGCTACAGCCCCTCACATAATATGAAAATGTCTTTTAGTGTCTGACTTTATCCTAAAGAGAGAAGGTAATAAAATTGAAGTGCTCTTTGTTAGGAAGAGCTTGCCACAGAAAAGGAATTTCATTAGTTCCAAAACTGGAGAAGCATTCTGAGCCAATGTCTTACCTGCAACACCACCACAAAAATCAGCAATGTTATATCAGGGATGAATGTGGTTCTCTCTTGTTAACAAAATGGTGTTTTTTTTTCCAAAAGCAATCTACCATTTCCACATCAAAAACTGTCTTTTATTTATATTCTCTCCACATCTGCATACCACACAATCCAAATCAATAGATTTTTCTTTGTCTTTTCTAAATCAGAATGCCTGGAGATGGTCTCAGATGCAAAAGATCCAGCATACTATTTTCTCATTAGGTTGTTAGAGACCTCAATAGAGCTCTGGTTGAAGGTCCAATTCAAGGACATGATGGGATGCAATCACAAGAGCTGAGAGAGCTTGCTGGTATCACTACAAGGCCACTTGCAATTATCTTTGAAAGCTCATGGTGATTAGGGGAGGTTCTTGAGATTTGGAAGAAAGCAAATGTCACTCCTGTTTTCAACGAAGACAACTTCACCTTGATGCCTGGGAAGGTGATAGTGCAAATCCTCCTAGAGCCATCTGAAGGATAGGAAAGTGACTGAGATTAGCCAGCATGGAGTTATGAAGGGCAAATCACGCCTGAATAGCCTGACAGCCTTATGTGACTAAATGACTGGCTTTGTGGACAAGGAGAAGGTGGTGGATGTGCTAGGGCCTTGAGCACACTCATAAACCCTAACCATCATTGCCAACCTCACCTGGGGCTTCCACCTACACCCACAGGCCCAGGAGCTCTATTTAAGCATAGTCTAGGACCTTCACCTCCTGCTGGAGCTGTGTCACAGGAATGCTGGTCTCCAGTTAAGCTATGTCTGACCACAGATACCCCTGATCTGAACCTCAACCTGTGGATCAACCGGACCTCAGCCCTGCCTTGTCACTGTGGATGTGCCTAGCAATTGATGGACATGATGCTGATCTATGGATTGACTTTCTGGCTTAACCTTGCATATGCCTCTGCACCGTGATTCTGCCTTACGATCTTGACTCTTGGTTGAACCCAGTTACTGTCTCTGGGCTTGCCTTGCTCAGGTGCTGTGGGACTGGGATCTGGGCAGTGAGGCCCCAGTCCTGCTGCCTTGTTCCTTATCTGCTCTCTTTCAAAGAGCTCAGGCCTTCCTGAGCCCTAACCCAAGGACGACGGAGCTTCTGAAGAAAGCCATGAGCCAGCATGACAAGGACAAATGATTTTGACTATCTGTAAGAAAAAAGTTATATGATCTTTGAATGGTAATTTTCAGAGAGTTACAGCTTCTTCTTCTACTGTTTAATACTAAGACTCAGACACAGTGTTGCCCTGGCAGTATAATCACTTCACATGGTACTCTGAAAAGAAACGCAATTTAACTCACTCCACTTTCATTAGAAGAATAAGATTCACCTAAGAATTTCAGTTCACTGCCTTCAAGATTTTCAAGCAATTTCATTGGATTCAGTATTGAAAACACAATCAGTACTTCATAAACAAACAATGACAGGGAAGAGTGAATTTGTGAGCTACATTTCTATTTGCTACACATTAAAATAGCATACCAAGTCGGGAATAGGACATAATGTGAACAGTATCTATCCACTTTCTATAGTGTAGATAAATCAGGAGGAACATTTTGGTCAATTAACATACCAAGTTTCATCCATGTTCCATCCAAGTATCTTTTATTTACTGAATAAAAGGGCATTGAAGCACTAACAGTTTTAAAAACATAATTTCCAGTTACTGTAATTATACACGAGGAGCATTTCACATAGAGTAATGCTTAAGAGTTGCCTCTATATCATCATTTCTAGAATTCACCAATGTCCCCAAACTTGGGCTTCAGTCATTGCCTTCATACATGCTTTGATGAATAGCAAGTTATACCTGTGCATCAACTTGTACAATAAATTATTTTACTGTACTAAAATATAAGCATAAATATTAGCTTCAGCAGACATAAGCAAAATATAGTTTTCATTACATACCCATATGTTGGTAAAAAACCAAAAGTTTATAAACTGTTACTAACTGTTATCTAACTGCAGTAACTTATGTTTGCAAACAATAGAGAAGTTTCTATACATATAAATACATTTAGACATCATAAATGCCACATTTAGTTTAAGAAAACAAATAACCTATTTAAAATTGGAAAAGATAAAACTCTAAAACTACCAAAAATAATATACCCATCTAATCCTAAATATTTTTTAATGATTGAACAGTTAATATTGCTGTGAAGAAACCCTAAAATCTAAGAAGCAAACCACATATAAAGTACTCATTTATGAATAATGGTTGTTTCATCTTAACCAAAACACATCCTGCTTACAAAGCATTATTTTATTAGTTTGGTAAAAGCTTAAACAAAATATCATTTTAGCAAACAATGACCTGCGCTGCCATATACTAAAAGACAGAAATTACAAATTAGTTGCACAGCCTGCAACTACTGAGCACAACTGATAGCTGAGAGACACTAGTGTGTTACAAATTGCACTACATTTACTTTAAAGGTGGATCTGTATGGCAAAAGTCTAACCACAGAACTGCAAGACCAAATTCCAAAATTTAAAGCCTTAGAAAATAAACTTCTTCAACTGAGGACACAAAACTCTACAGTAAAGCAGTGGTCACTTATTGCTGCCAGCACGCTACAGCATTAAGTGTCTTAGTAACCCTTCCCAAAATTTATCACATGTGCAGGTAACTCTCAATCTTATTACCACTCCTCTCTCCTTAATTCTCCTCTCAGATGTCCTTTGGGATGTCACAGAGAACATACTGGGATGTTGTTATCCTCTCTGGGACATAGCTGTAGCTGTACACCATGGTCGGCCACTTTTGTTTTGAGGTAAGGTAGTGCACAAGACACTCTCTTACAGAAGAGTTACTCCAGGATCACAAGTAGAGTTTAGCCTGAATCCCACTACTGCCATACCAGAAACTACCCAGGCTTGGAAGTGCCTTATGTAGCTGGCAGCAGTCAACCAAATATGCCAAATCAAGCATAGCATGATTATACCTCGAGTGTTACACACAACAGTGGTCTACCTCTCTCAAAAGGGGTGGGACAAAGAAAAAAAGGTGTGGAGAGAAGAGTCATGAGGAATACCTTTCAGCTTGGAAAAAGGACAATATTGTGGGAACATTATGAAGATCGACACGCTCCTGGATGGACAGAGCACAGAGTGTGCAGGGATTGACTGTTCACTGATCTCACAGTAAAAGATCTAGAGGACATCAATGAAACAGGCATATAGGACCAACGAAACATGCAGTTCCTTGGCATGTGATGCTGAGGAAGCTGAAGTTTATATTAACCTTAACAGAACTGAAAAACTTATCCAATTGACCAACTTTTATTAAATACAAATACAACACCTCTCACCTAGGAATTGCTGGGATCTGGGGAGTAGGCTTGAAAACAACTGTAATATTCTCACATTGTTGTTTTATATTTATTTTTCCCTGGCTATTTCAACGCTGTGCTGGTGACAAGGTAGCTAGACAGAGCTTTACTCAGGCTTAGTAAGGCTGTTTTTCCTGGTCCTTTTCTTCTCCTAAGCAGCGTGGTTGGTGACCAGGTTGCTCTTCAGCTGGAGCAAGCTGTCTCACAGCGAGCACGCAGGGTATCTCACCCAGCTGCCTACAGGCTGATGGCACCCTGCAGCACCTTAGACCAAAGAACTATAGGTACAGCCTCACGCACAAGTGCAGTAACGGTGAGGATATAACAATGCACCATGCCAGGCTACTGAAAATGTACAGATCCAATGTATCAGCCAATTTCAACAGAAGTACAGCTGGGCAAATGGCACCCTTTGAGCTCTGTGCCACACACCGCGCTCTCATTGCTGGACAGCAGAACTGTGCTGAGCAACAAGAGAAATTCAAAGCTAGCCTCTGCATTTTTACTCCTCTTACCTACCAAAAGTAGCGATCTGACAGAATAGGTGCAGTGGTTCTGTGCCCAGAACGTTAGGAGTGTACCAAACTCAAATGCTACAAAGTTAAATGCTTTTTCCTTGGAATTTTCTGTATTTAAAGCTCAAAAGGATCTTTTATAGAGTAATGCAAAACACTACAAAGACTACAAAATTACTTTTGTCTTGTTTTCACAGTAACACCTGAAGGCTCATAATCTTTAAAGTGTTTATCTCCTGAATTACAAATACTAATTGTTGTCTTCTAAATGGAGGTAGAACTGAGGTAGCAAAACTGCATTTGAAGTACATGTAGACATCATGCAGTCACATTTCCTGCCCAGGTCGCTTCAACTTTGTCTTACCTTCCTGCCCTACAAAAATAAGTACAAGACTTTGGAAAGTAAGCCTGGCTTAAAAATCTCTTTGTTTACACACAATATCAAAGTTGTACTGCTACTATATGAAGTACCTTTAAGTTTTGCTTTCTTCACAGATAATCCAGGTATTCAGTGGGTAAAAACAAGGGATGTTAGGTATGCTTTAAAGAGAGCTACTACACTAGCTGGGTTCCAAGAACAGTTTTAGCTGCAGACTACAGGCAGGGAAATGACATAATCTGGTGTTTGTGATAGGCACACAGCTATTAAGCTTCAGAAGAGAGGGAGCCAAATATTGGTCTGTTCAGGTTCTAAAAATCAATAGTCAGACCTAGGTGCAAAAGTCATAGTAAGTTCCTCCATGCTTTTAAAATGCTGTAAGTTTTACTAGCACTTTTTCAACATTTCTTGCTGGTGAACAATTACTAGATGTGTTCAATAAATGATTAAATGAATGGAGCTTAAAATAAGTTTTTTACAAATGCCACAATAATCAAAGAATAATCAAGAGCTTAGCAGGAATTAAACTAGTAAGAAATAAAAACAGAGTTAGAACAGTTCATTAATATATTTAATGACTATGCATTAAAAGCAAATTAAAATTGATTCTAAAAGCATCTTAAAAAAAGATCTAGCTGGGTTTAATGAACTTTTATTCAGCAGTCTATTGTTTCCTAAGTTCTTTGTATGCTTGTCTGCTATTTTATATTGTAAGCAATATTAATCTGATATTTAAATGATCCTCTATTTAAATGATCCTCTCCCAGTCTTTCAACATTAATTTAATATTCTGTACAGAGCTCATTATGAGCAACATGCTTACAGTCAGTTTGAAAATGCCAATGGATAAATCCAAACAACCACCATTAGACAATTCAAACAAAAATTAAAATAATAATAATAATAATCCACCTCATAACCCAAGACATTATAATTTCATATGGCTAAAAACACATCTAAAAATAAACGAACTATAGCAGAGTAGTTGGAAGTCCATTGAAAAGTTCTATTATGGATGAAAGAAAAATTAGTCTCCTACCACAACTAGAGACTACTATCAGATAGGTAATTAAAGACTGAAGTACAAAGAGAATACAAAGATTAGTGCAACTAAATATACAGAGCAGAAGACAGCGAAAAAAATTGTTAGAATTATTGAGAAATTATCTCACAGTAGAAGAAAATGTAAGAAAATTTAAATTACAGAAATTATTTTGTTCATAATATTAGCTTCTATATTACTCATACTTGGGAGAAATATTGAAAGCAAATCAACTGCCTTAAAGACTCAGATTTAAACATGATGCTGACCAAGGTGGTTACAAAAACAACACGACTGTCACGGACATGTTTAAGGAAATGCCTTACAGTTATAAACATGGCTGTAAGATGAATCCTGGATTCTAAATGTCTCCCAAAAGTAATACTTTGTGGCACAAAAATCCTTTTCATGCTCTCCACACTTGATATTCTCAGCTTGTTTTAATAGCTTGGTATTAAAAATATTAAAGACATCATATCCCACTCCCCCATCAAACAACCTCTTTTCTCCACAGGTCCTTATTTTTCAAAGCAAATTAATGATCTTACATCCACAATAGGAAAAGTAGAATAAAATTAGCAAACTACAGAGCTGTCAACCATCTTGCTCTGCATCGTCTGAGAGGGTGTAGTGGTGCTTGCTGGCTGGCAGGGTACAGGAGATGGAGAAGGTGGTGCCTAACAAGGACAGTGCCCTTTCCTCTGCGGTACCCGGACCGCGGCTTCCCCTCCCTCCTCCTGTGAGCCCCCGGCAGCCCGCCCAGATCTCATGCCAGAGTGGGTCCCCAGGCAAGGAAGAAATTACAGGCTGCACAAAATAGCATGTAATAGCGGGAACTGCAGGGGAAATAAAAAAAAACAAAACACAAAAGGGAGAGTAGGTGGCAAATGACTAAGTTTCATATGCTGCATTTTAGACGAGACATGTTTGTTATTGCTGTTAAAAATAAACAAACAAATTAAATACTCCAGATTTGTCTCCCATCTAGCGTGTTTATGGTAGTTACAGGAATTCCTATCATATCATGGGAAAGGTTTCCACAACTGAGGAAATTTAAATCACATTTGAATAAAGATGTTTTGGAAACAAGTTAACTGCGTGTCTTTTAGCTTGCCTATGCTGTACTCAGTTGCTAGTTTTTGGAGGAACTACTGCAGCAGGGGACTATCAAAATAGTGTGTGACACTACCTGACACATGGTGATTTGGTCTTTAGCTAAGGTCAGTATGACCTAGACCATAGTAAACATCTCCAAGTCTTAATTCTGATGGAAAAATCCTTTCACAAGATAGAATCAAGTTTCCTTTATGTTAAGAGAAACTAACCAATTTGGATTTTAAAGTGCAGGTATAGTGGTGTCAAAGTGGATACAGAAAGGTTCTTTAGAAGCTCCACAACAGATGTGCAGAAACAGATATTGCTTTTCTTCGTTTTGTGCTGCTTCAAAGGTTGTCAAAGGTAACTGCCAGCAAAACTTACTGTATGGAGAGTGACCCAGAAACCTTTATGAGAATTGTCGGGTGAAGAACAGAATGTTGATCTGAGATATACTTGCAGGTGGCTGCCTAAGATTATTTCTTACTCTTTTTTCCCTTGGTTATCAATCATGTCTATGTAAGTCTCTATTCAGAGCCTCAATATCCTCTTCTCGTGTCAGTTTTCAGAACAAAAAGCCCCCTCAGCACCATGACCTGCTGGTCATGTGCCCCACACTAGAAATACTAGCTCCTAAAACTTCATAGTTCATCTCAAGGCAAGCCGGAAATCTGTACCTAACTCATGTGGAAATCAAAGCACTATATAAAATATTCATAAGTGGCTTTTCGGCATACGTATATCTTTGAAAATTTGGTCGCAGTTCATTTACATTGAAATAGCTTATTTGCACTTCAGTCACGTCTAGCAGTGATCCACTCAGGAGACTTTTATTCCAACTCATCTCATCCTATTCCCTTCTGCCAATCACTTCCCCCTCTTTGAGTCTGTATGCATCTCGTGAAACAGTCCCAACCATCTGGAGCCCATGCCTTGCATTTGAGTAAGGCAGTAAAGTAACTCCTCCTCTCAAAATTAAGGCCACTGAGATGCAGCTCACATGGCAGAAAAACCCCAGCCTCTCACAGGTTTTGTAAGACCCAGCACTGGTTGGTCTGCTTATCAATCCAGCCCTGGCCCAGTGACTACAAGACAGACTTCCAAGGGTGTTTTGTGTAGGAGCTCCTTGTTTTCAAAGACGTGGCAAGAGGACTACTGAACTATTCTCCATTTGTTATGGTAGTCTTGCAAAGTTACAGTAAGATGGTCAGAGCTAGTCTGTGCAAACAGATTTTATGGTATTTTGAACTAGAGGTTCGATAACAAAGATGGATGGTGGTCCACAGGAAATACTGTGCTCCCACAGCAGGCCAAGATTCAGAGTGAGGGAGCCACTGCTGAAGTGCAAATGAAAACTGATTCAGTTAAGCTACACAAGGCTATAACCTATGGCACCAGATGATCCTCGCAGCTCTTTCTGGCTTTGTAATCTATACATTAGTCTTTACTTCTGCTTGATCAGCACACTTACAACCCTAAGGCACTTTCTGGCCCTGGACAACTAAAGGTTATAAAAATTTCCAGGTTCATACTGATAATATGATGCACCTCCTGTTCCAGGTGAAAACTAATTAAATTCCCCACACTGCAGAAGAAGACGACAAACAAAATCACAATAAGGAAACCCATTAAGTTATATTGATTTTTAGAAAACTTTAAGAAAGCAGGATGATTTTTTATGTGCCATATGAAAGATCTTAAAATAATATATAATGATGATACTCATCAGATCTGTTGAAAGTAGACAAAAATACAGTCAAATACAAGGTGCTCTTTTCCACTCCAGATCTGACCTTTTCCTTTGCAATAATCTTCCTCAAAATAAATACTATAGCATGTTACAAACATTATATAGCATATTTGAGGTCAAACTGTATGAAGGTAAATATAAAAATCACGATTAAACCAACACAGAAATGGAAGAAATGGAGGCATACAGCAGAAAGTGATACTTCAAAGGACTTCAAATAAATCAATGGGACCTCAGGAGACAAAGTCAGAGATACAGGTCAGCTCTTCTGAATCTCAAAGCAATGTTCTGTGGCACTTTGGCACTGATGAAATGCTCTATCTTTAGAAAACAAAGAAGTTTAAAATAGTTATGTAACTGAATACAGCTTTGGATTTTTTTTTTCATCCAGTTCAATAAACTTCTTTAAAAGTTGGAAGAGGATTAACTTGTGTTGAATGTCTTTTAATTTGATTCTCTGTAACACTGTAAAGAAAGGAGAAAACAAAACCACCCAGAACAACAGAACAGGCAAAGCTGGCTGCCACAAGACAGTATTAATCATATTTGCTGTTCTCTTTCCAAAAGCTTACTTATGTAAATGTAAAAGTGCAGGAGACTTACCAACTATTAAAAATATCTAGGGTTTTAAAGAGAAATTATTATTTTTCCATGTACACTAGGGTTTAGCACTGTCCCTTACCTCTGTCATCTCCCCTACCTTAAAATGCTGTAAATAGCAGTAAAAGAAAAGTCAACATCAATACTCTCAGTCTATGTAGGAGGTATATACACTACTTGCTTGTCTAAGCCTATCCTTCCCCTCCAGATAGCCTGACTCTCAGAGGCAACATTGCGTTCATCATGTGGTCTGTGTCTTAAGCTATGCATAATCAAACCTAATGGTCTGTTGCTCACCTCATGGCAAAGTACACGAAGTAGATGAACAGACAAAATACACAGAGAGAAGACTTCTATACTTGGGTTCCGACTTCTAAAAAGATCCTGTGATATTCACATGTGCTTAATTCAAGCTGGACTCACTGAACTAAAATGGAAGGTACTTACACACAAACCTAACCAAAAAACTTCGCTAATGACAGCTAAAACACAACAGTATAGTCCAGAGCCTTTGATTTGCTACTAAAATTACATGTGTAGGAAGAGGGAAAAATATATATGTTTATCTACATTATGTATTTTACATATATATTTTTGCACATTATATATATATACACACATTATATATATATACACACATATATGCACTAATACTGTCAAGACTTCATATAATGGGAAACATGCTAAAATGATAAATACTACAGAACATACCACGAATTTTACATGAAAAATACTGTAAACTATCTGGTATCCAGAATATGAACAGATCAGCAAGCCTGAGTTCAAGGAAATATGTATGAGGTCCAAGCCATACACACTGCAGTTCTACTTTGATCCATGTCTTGGATGCTTGTTAAAGGAAAACTCTAATATCTGAAACATAACACTGCCTATTGCTCTTTTGTGAACTTGAATTTGTCAGGATGAGGCACAACATCCATAATGCGTTCTGAAAATTCTCTTATTAGCAGCTACACAATTATCGTTGCCTTCTTTTAGCATCCAGCTAATGAAATAGTAATTGCATTATCATTCAGATACACTGCAATTTTTCTTTTTTTGAATTCATGCCCATTTATATGTCTTGTTGGTGGATGCTTTTTTTTTTAAGAGGAATACAGTTATCTTAGGAAAAACAGGAATATCAAATTATTCCTTCTAGTCTAGGCAAGATTCTTTGCCTGCTCCTAAGTAAGGATTTTCATTTCCCACATCCCAAGTAATATGGGCATAGAAGCATAAATTTCTTTTTAAAGATTCAGCTTCTCAACACTTAAATTGGCATTGTTCAAATAATAGTAAATAAATAATAATA
>NW_009625776.1:0-12562 GCF_000690535.1 Cariama cristata | reverse complement strand
TTCCAACCCAAAGTATTCTATGATTCTGTAATTCTATGACTTCATCTTCCTGGCTTGGACTGCACTCACTGCCTCAGGCATAATTCTTTTTTTCCTCTGGATGTAGGTGGGTGAGATGGGGATGTTCAAGCCTTGAGGTGGACAAACACAAACTACTGGACTGGGGAGTGATCACAGTAGTCAGGGTGCACACCTCAGGATTTCAAGCAGCTCAGCCCCTCAGACTAGATGACAACTATGGATGGAGCTCACAGCTTCATTCTGGCACCCTCTGCACACCAAGTCACCAGAACACAAACCACAGAAAACCACTGCACATAGTTCTCCAATACAGAAATAAAAGTGCCAGGCAAAGCACCTAATGCCAGGGTCTCTTTCAAGTCCAAATCTACAGTAAAAGACCAGAGGAGAAGCCAGAAATGAAGGCCTGATATCCATGTTGCTGTTTTGCCCTGAGATTAGCTAACCAGTCAGTTGATGGCAGAGTACTGACACAGACAAGCCTTGACAGTATCTCCTACTTTGTCACTAAATTAGATGGAAAGAGACACCATGTTTAACAGAAGAGGAAGCAACATTTTAAAATACACCTAAGATATTTTCAGAGAAGAAAATTCAAAGAGAATGAAGAAGATGAGAAAGTTTTCATGACAGTAGCAGGAGTTTACTGCATTTAGCAAAGACCTGCTGAGAGAAAAGTCTTGTTGAGGATAAATAATCTTTGCTTGACTTTTGCGCACAGTAGTCAGCAAGGTATGGGATGTGTCTATCCATCTGTCGCATAAGGAAGATCATCAAATAATATGTGCTCATTTGTTCTGTGTATTAGACAAAAGAGAGTAAAGACGCTTAATACACATACATTATATGTTATCACATTAATACTCAATACATATATATGTACGTAAACTGATAGGTACGATGAATCCAGAAGTTGCTTAAATAACATCTAAATTTTTCATACTCTTTAAATCTAAGAGCAGTCCTGTATGCTTTGCTGATCAACCTATACCACTCATCACACAACAGAAACAAGCTAGGCAAGCTACATGACCGGAATAGAGACTGAACTGCACACTGAAGGTAATACAACTGCTGCCATATTTGCAGTTATGAAAGTTTAAAGAATTAAAAAATATTTTCTTACTTCAGTTCTCAAGTTCTCAAGCATACTTTGCAGAATGTGGGTATCCAGGAACACTGGCAGCGTTCTCTTCTGTTCCTTAGAAGCAGAGACTTCACTGAAAGCATCTTGACATTTCACCTTTTCTGGACAGTCTGATCCCCAGTTCCTCAGTCAACGAAGTAAATCGTAATTCTCATCAGAAGACTGCTGTTGAAACATTTAATTCCCCCAGTATTTTGGGCTGTTTGTCTCTGATGTTTGGGGGGCTTTAACATTTTTCATTTTTCAGTACTAAACAGGAAGCTGATACAGTGCCAAACCCATCCTTTAATTTCAAGCGCTTCCACTGCATCTTTTTCAAATTATGCAATTGTGCAATAAAAGTGTCCTCACAATGTTCCAGTCACTCTCCATTTTAAAGAGAAGATAGGTGCCTGAACTGAAAGTTTCACACCATCTTGAAATAAAGCTATATTTAAATTTGTGCAAGTTTGCAAATGCTTTCAAGAGTATGCCTTTTATTTACCTTTTTTATATATGTAGTAATATCCTACCATATAAATTCAAAACATGTTTGTAAGAACAAATAGAATACAAACTAGTTCTTACACAGCACTTCTCGTGACTGTAGTAAGTATCAATTTCCTCAATTAACAGATCAAAAAAGCACTTAAGTGTAGAGAAATGAAGTCATTGTCCCATCAACCAGCAGAACCAAGAAGAACTGTACACAGACCTTAGGTCTCCTCAGATCCTGGCAGCTGTCTAGCCACTGGACAGGACCACTGCCTTGGGCAGCTATGGTTCTTCCTAATGCACTCTCAGACTACCATGATCACAGCCTCCTACCCTAGTGGCATCACCAATTAGTGATGATTGTAACTTCTCCTGACATCAGCTGCATTACTGAATCCAATTAATATGACAGAAGCATTCACATAATCAGCTCACTACAGACAGTAAACAACTTGTTCTTCTTCGAAGATGCCTGTTCAGACACCTTAAGTGTATTCCACCTTTTAGATACTTTCTCAGAAATTTTCACAAGAGTCACATTTTCCGTTAGCTCATTTTTGCCTATGCAGCAATTGGGAAGAGTGCCTCTGGAAGTGATAGAGAAGACAGGCTAAATACAAGTCAGCACTAGAGTACTGTTGTTAAAATGTAAATGTCACTCTGGAAAAACAAACTAGAAGGGATCTGTAGAAAGCAGTAGGAATTATAAAAGTTTCTGAAAGTGTAATTTATGAAAAAGGACTACAGGAATTAAGTCTTTTTCAGTCTAAAAAGACAAAGTCTGAGGTGAGCCATGATAACAGCGTTTTAATACATAAAATGTTACAAAAAAAGCAGAGCTAGCAATTGTTCTCCACATCAGCTAGGAAAGAAGAAAATTAAGATAATTAATTAAAAATTAATTAAAAAATTAAGATAAAATGGCAGAAAATAAGATTAATTTCAGAAAGACTATGAACTGTAAGGACATAATACAGCAAGGACTCTGAGAAAACTGAATTTTAAGAACAGATTAGGCAAACATATTCAGCGTAATTTAGGTAAACATAGTCCTACTGCAGTTCAAGAAGGGCTAAAATGATGTAAAGTTGATTTCCAGTCTTTAGCTCTTCCATAGGCTACACTAAGACAAATGCATGCATCAGCTGTATTTTTATAAAAAGACACAGAACAATGAGAATAATTATATTGATTTGTCACTTAATTTTTTATGAGTGTCTTCATAAATATTAATGTGTTTCCACTTAGGGTAGACAAAATGACACTTCTCTACCTCTAGATATGATTACCATATATCCTTATCAGCATGTGCCGAGTACAGCAGTCCTGCATTGGGTACATACTTGGTCACTCTTGCCGGAGAGCTGAAATAGTCTCAGACACGGTGCTAGGTACATCACTTCCTTGTCTGCCACTTACTACAAAATTTGTGTCTTGCCTAGACTACTCCAATGAGACAACTAAAGCAAAGACAAGTCTTTGGCCTCTTTTTCTTTGTATGAAGTATCATACAGACTCTCGAAAAACAGTAAGTTCCATTTCCACAGAATTTTCCTTACTCAGTACACCCATCACCTTCCAACTCTCACACCCTTTTTTTTTTTTTTTTTTTTTTTTTTTTTCCCCTCAGTAGAGTTCAGAGCCCCTCCAGCAGTGCATTAGAAAAGGACTCAACACCCCAGGTATGTGGTTTGCTCACTCTCATCATTACTAAGGGAACACCCAAACATGAAGGGCAGCACATACTTTTAGATAAATAAGGTCTTACCAGCAATAAGAAAGCTTGGGATTAGGGAGGTGCTGTCTTCTGGTTTTACGTATCACTATATTAATTGACACAATGAAAATTAACATTTAATGCCTAGTCAGACCAATATGACATTCAGTATCTAACCAGAATCACAATTTTTTTGCATGTATTTTATTTACAAAGAATATTAACACAGCGCTGGTCAAAGATCTAATCAAAGTAAACTAAACTTAAATGTCAAAAAATTATAAATTTTGATTATACAGGAACTGTTCTATGAAAAAAGAAAATCCTCATTTATGTATAGTCTGAAATACACATCTTACATAAGGTATTATAAAGGCAGAACAAGAAGCATATTCATAACTTCCCTTTCCCTTCACAGATAATGTCAGAATAATATTTATGAGATTATGGGTACATTTATAAATAGGCCAGAAATTTAATATTAAATGTCTATCTTATGGAAAATGTAGCTCCGCAAGTAAATGAGCAGGGAAAGGGTCTCTCAAAAAGGAATAAGTAACAATAAACCAAATGGAATTTTTTCCCATTAGTTAAAATATCTGACTATGTAACAGTTTAAGTATTAAATTCTTAAGAAAGAAGGTTTTTCAATGAAGAATTTTATCCTCTTTCAAACAAAGAAAATACTTCTGTGAGTTCTCTCACTGTGACAGATCATAGGTCACTGTGCTCTCCAACTTCACTTTTTTTTCAGAAGTTTATTAATCGCTTGGTGAGTGACAACAAAAATAGTCACAGACAACAGCCATACACAGGCAAATTGTTAATTTCTCTGTTAAATCTGGATCCATGTTATTAGTTCAACAGTTCATTAATATCAACTGCCAAACTGAAACAAAAGGAACATTTTGTAATAGTGCTTCTTTCTTAGTAAGATACTTTATTCATATCGCATATGAGTTGTACAGATGTAGCGAGAAATCTAAAGGGAACGCAGAAGGACCTTCATATGTAGTTGCATTTCTAAAATACTAATAAAGGTTCTTCCTATCTCAAAATAGTCATTGTTCACCTCTGCCAATCAAACAGAAAAAGAAATATAATGTAGGTAATAGCTATTCAATTCTTGCTTTTTCAAAAGTTGTAAAAGAATGTCACCCAGCAGACCCCAGCTAACACCTAAAAGCAGCAGCAGCAAGCAGCCTCCGTGTTTCAACACAACTAGGAAGCAAACACTTCAAAAAGCAGAACAAAGTGGGTATTCGCTTGGTGGAAAATGCATTTCCAACGGAATGATTTCACGGTGTGACAGTCAGCGCAATGCTTTGTGGCGGACAGTAAGTCCAGTGGATGAAAAAATGAGAATTCTGACCCTTCTATAGGCAGGGTGTCACAACATGGTTTCCCTTTTCTTTCTGAAGTAAATCCAGCCACTGTAAGGCTAGGGCCACAACTTTACACTATGAGACATGTGGTCAAAGGAACACGCTGGTGTTGCAGTGCTGACTAAAAGGATGGTTAATGTCAACTACCACCTCCATAGAGCCTGGTAAATAAAAAAGTCTCACAACTAACCAGCAGAATATTCCAAAAATACTGCTTTTGTTGCCTACAGAATTATCACCAACATAATCAAAATGTTTCCTTGAGCTTTTAAATTAACAGAAAAGGTTTCATTTCAATAGTATTAGGCTTCTTCCAGTTCCTACCCAAAAAAGTCAAGGACAGATCTTTATGATATAAGTTTAAGATTTACTAGGTATATAGTATCATGAGCATAGATGTTCTGTCCAAGAATTTGTACATGTCTTCCTTTATACATAAATAAACATTTATTAAAAGACAGACAAAACACACAGGAGATTATAAAACAATTAAAGAGCTTGGAAAGAGGAGATAAATTGCTGACTTGGATTTAGGAAATTATTTTTTTTTTAATGAAAGACCATAGAAAGGGTTTCCATACACTGAATACAAATTAATCGAATCATTCTGAAAGGGCAAAAGTAAACTAGGGGGAAAAAAAAAGAAAAAAGAAATCAGTAGTTCATCAGATCTTACACTAAAAGAGTATAGCCTTTCTTTGTTGTCTGGCTGCAGGGTTGTCCCAAGTGATTGAGATCCTGTGTCCTCGAAGAAAAAGGTCTCTGCTCGTTGGAGAGTCTAACATACAGTGTGCAGTGAGGTGACAGGTAGAGCTCAAAAATAGACTTACAATTGGATTGGAACAACTGAAACCTTTCCTCTCCCACAAACTTGCCTGAGTGCCTATGAAACACCAGAAACACAAGTTAGTAGGAGCTTCAGAAAACGAAGATGTCTGCTTCTGACAGCTGTTCAGGGATAGCCATGGTAAAAAGTGGTTCTCTCACACAAGAGAAGATCCACTTCATGAAAGGTAAACCTCTGTGAGTCAGTCCACAAAGATTAGCTTCACATAACTAACGATGAATAAAGTCTGTTTCACCTATCATAAAATGAGTCAGATGAACTGAAATCTTAAAGCGTTTATTTCTCCACTGACTACAAAAACAGGACTAGAGCAGTAATTTCAGTTTATGTACAGCGGTATGGGATATGTCAAAGGTAGGCAAGATGAATGCCACCCACAGCTTTCCAGTCAAGGTATATGACAATAGCGGAACAACCATAATAGCTTACAAGTGTTTGAAAGCAGAAAGCAATACATTCAACTGAACAGAGTCATATGAAGGGTACTTTTAAAATAGTAATTATTTCCTCTGCATTCTTGCCTTACGTACAGAAAAAAAAATCTGAAGAAGAAATTAGACTTATCAATTTGTATGGGTCTTTGTAAACTTTTTTGAGCCTGACAGGAATCTGAATAACTTAATTTCACAAGGAAACTGAGGTAAATATACTAGGCAGAGAGGCAAAACTATTATTTCATTATATAACACCAACGTGTTTGGCCCTGCACAAAATATCCAGGTATCTGGTCTAAGAGTTGTTTCAATGCTCTGAGTTGAAGAACACAAGCTTTTTATGCTCTAAAATAAATATGGAACAGCAGACTAAATTCAGGCCTCATCATACAGGATGTTTAGTTTTGTTTTATTTATAAATTTGTTAAATTTGTTTGCATTTTTTTCCTGGGGTTGGGTCTGTGTTTAAAGTAGGTTCCAGGATTTTAATAACACTCCATCTGTCTCAGAGGTGCTTGCTTAATTTTTGCTTTCATAGACATTTTACACAATAAGCACACTAGTATTAGAAATTTCTCAGTTTCTGAATCCTTCTGCAATATATTGCAGAGGAGGCAAACAGAAATCTTGAGCCCTGTTTGCAAAGAAATGAAAGACCTTAAAGATTTCAGGAAACCTTAAAATACAGTAATTGCAAGTACTTGAAGACATGCAACATGCAACAGCCAACACTTCTCTAGATACTTTCTTTAGCTGTCAAAAAAAGATGTTTTACAAGTCTCATGACGCTTAATCTCTAACATACTTCTCTTTCCTGGGAATGAAAGTGTAACACTATGTAAAAATGAACCATGAGCCTCTCTCTCTCTCCTACAGCATGTTCCTGATATATTCCTGATATCAATGCAAGTCTTACAAAATAACTGCCACATCAGAATTGCAGTCCCATGGAAGTAAATTGCTAAACCTCAGGATTTCAGACTCACCTACAAATTGCAAACCAGCATTATCCAAAACTATCACTAAACAGTGTACAACGGTGTGAGTCAGATGTCAGGTGAGTTACATAAAACATGAACCTGTACAAAGACATTCACTGTTAAGATACACTGTGAAGATGGAGGTTATTAGAAACATTCCACTGAAATACACGCCCACACTGTGTACTTGCTTTCCTTACAACATCTTTAATTATAAATATATTGTAGATATATTATCATAAATCAACTAATCTGCTTCCACAGCGTGTTACTAAGCAACTGTAACCAAGACCTTGTGTAAATGAGATTAAAATTCCAAGGTAACAATACTCAAATACAACCTCACTTTTAATAGCCAAAGAGAGTTGAACGTGTCCGTATTAAAGGAAAAAGGTCTGTTTGGTTTCATGGTTACTAAAATAGTTTAGATATATAGAAAATGTAAATCTCTGTATATCAGTTGTAGGCTTTTCCACCATGCAAAGATCTAACAATCCCGGTACATTTTTCAGATAAAATAACCAGAGACTTCTTCAAATGAGTTTCATTATTGATCACAGGCATTTTATTCTTCCACTTAATGATATCCAAACCATACAAAAATCAACAGTACTTTAAATAATGTATTATTATTATTAAAACTGTTAAGAAAAAAATATCACACCCACACAGACAGTGCGAAAGAATACTGTAATACAGTGGTTAATATTTTTTTCTGCACTTACCATATAAAAAAATCTTTTTTCTAGTCGTAAATACACTGAAATACAAACACCTTTCTAATTACTGGCTGCACTTGGTATACGTGTCACCATCATTCCAGCACCCAGACATTCAGTGGGCTTATCAGGTAACGTGACGAAACTCCAGTTCAGAGTAGACTACAATACCCACTAAGCAAAAGAGGTTGTCATAAGCACATGAAACCTTTCTGCCACTGTCAAGGCTGCCTTCCCACAGAGTTTCAAAGTCCAAGCCACCTGACCTCATCCTGAACGTGACTAAATATTTTAAAAGGCAACCCAAGTTTAAAGGAGGAAAACTGTGATTTTACTACTTCTGGCTCACAAGAAGTCTCTACAATGAGAGCAGAAATCATCTGCAATGGAGACAGAACCTTCCCAGAGGCAATTTTTAACTTATTCAGCCCAGTTTCCAGGAACTCAGGGCCACCACAAGCCCTTTGTGCTCCAAGCATACGTTCCACTTCTTTGACATTGTCTCCTTTCACACACACATGTCTTTGCAAACAGTCTTCTTTTCTTTAAACCTACAAAAAAAAAAAAAATCCGCACTGCATATACACACCACCTGCTGGGGAGAAGATGAGCAAATAAACATGTGACAGACATTAATCATGACGCTTAATGTGCTCTTGGCAGGCTTTCCACTACCATGGCATGGAGAATCATTTAACAACCTGTGTGGATGGAGCAGAAGGGGAAAACTGTCAGCTTTATTCACTCATGACTTTTAAGTTCTTCTGCCCATTTTAAACATTTAAAGAACATACAATATGTGCAGAGCCCTTTCCATTCTGAATTCTCCTGTAGTGACAACCTGGTCCATAACCCAAACCTTCCTGGAATGTCACATTTCTGTACCTCCCCATTCCTCTTTCACCCAGAGCGTACTTCAATATACCACTGCTTTATGCCAGTGGTACCACACAGTTTGTTACTTCTCTCCCCACTGCTTTACATATTTCTTGTCTTACAGAAATGGTTACGAGTCTTAAAATTTCATGTCAGTCAAAATATAAATTAACAGACATTCTCCACTATCCTCATGTGTACATCTTCTTGTAAGGCCAATAAAAGCTGCTCTGCTTACAGAAAGAAATCAAACCGTAACAAGATATTCCACTGAGCACATGTCTCTCCCGCTGGGAAAAGGGTGACAAATTGAACACTCAAGAAAGCACAAAAGGCTGTATTTCTTAATTCCTTCCATGGAAAAAACAGAACGTAGAGTAGGTAGTGCGCTACTTCAATTTTTTTTTTTTTCAATTACTTTTCAGAGATACCATCCACACTACTGTTTTCCTGTGATGGGAAAGCTTAGGAGACACAAGCAATAGTTCTAAGTTGACTATTTGCAACCTTAAACTTTAAAAGATCCTCTTCAAATTAGCACCTGAAAAAAACTACCACCTTACTATAGTTCACAAGGTATTTTTGAGTATTTAATTCTGCCAATCCTTCTTCAGTACTCTACACTTATGGCAAGGCTGTTTCAGTGAATCGTGTTCACTTTTACCAGTCACTCCTCAAAAGGATGTTCCAGGACGCGAAGAATTCCAGCCCCCCAACAGAGACATGTACTGTTTTACAATATACTGGCCCATCAGCTTTATATAACTAACTTCCCCTGGGTAAAAGGTATGCAACTATGACAATAATAGGCACTCTGCAAACAAATGAAATAATTGATGACAGTGCTCTTCAAGTGTTTCACTTTAAAAATGACGGTACAAATGACATTCTGACTCTGCAGGATCTTTTCTTTTTGTGCGTTCAGTGCATTCCTATTTAAAGGTCTGATTTTTTATGGGAACAGCAAGTATTTTCTGCTTTTTACTCGTCTATATTGCAAGGCTAACACAGCTGAGATGAATTCCTACGCATCAACAGAATTGTTTATGAAGGTCTATTTAGTCCAGCCTTCATGAAGATTGTGGCATATGGAAAATCTCTGGAGCTCAGATGTGGATTTCTAATATTACCTGCTGGTTTCAAATCTAGTGTCTTCCACATACTAAAGGTGTGACTAAGTCTCTGCTATTAAAAAATAATCCCAGCACTTCTTTAGGGAAATTGATAGTTGGTTGAGTATTTGTAGAGCTCTGAATGCTGATGTTTTCCCAGCTCTTGCCCATCTACTCCTTAATTTACTATGACCAAAACAGATGACTTTTTAGTATATTTGCTTTACAGCAGATAAGAAAATGGTGCCATGAAGGCTTCCAGTGCTGCTTATTTCTTTAAAGAAAGTGCCAGATTACTTTTTTATCTTATTTTGCTTTAGAAAAAGAACTTCTGAAAATTAAGATAAGCATTCTCACAAGTTACACAGACAGAAAAAAAAAAAAAAAAAAACACAACTGTAATATGACAATTTACTATTAAATTGTCTTATTGACCATAATTGCCAAAAATAAAAATTGCAAGCCACATATGTAGTAAAATGACCAACACAGTTCTTTCTAGAATAAACATTTTTCAAATAATAATATATTTTACAGCTCAGTATACTTTTTCACTACAATAATGACAGAGAAACAATACCATTAATATATTTTTGTTTAGCACTTACAGGTGTATTTTTTCAAGTCTAGAATTAAAAATAAATTTGCTTCATGTGAAAGTAGATGTGCATACAGCTGTGAGGAAATGTAGAGGAATCATTTTGATCTTAACTTTAATTTGCTCACAGTTACTAAGCAGCTATGGTGCAAAGGAAAACATACAAAACCATAACAGGTCATATTACTGTGAAAGACAACAAATCACCAAGGAGTTAAATTTAAAGTCTCCCTATTTTCTTCAACTTCTAAAAGCACATCATAGTTTCCTTCACATCCACACCCAGTCTGACAAGCTTAAATTTTCCTTTGTTAATATATTCCATATAAAGTATTATTCTGCATAGGAGACATAATCTGTCATTGCCTTTCGGGCAGCAAGAGAGACTCCTGCTGCTGACCCAAATGAGGCTTGAAACAGCCATAGCATGGTCATGAAAGTTAAGCATTTAATCAGTACAAGAAATCAGATGCTACTCTTTCAAGTCTTCCCTCCACAAAGACAAGAGTCATCCCAAAAGAAGGTCTTTAGCACAAGGAGGAGTTAATACAAGGCTTGACCAGCTTGCATTCAGACTTCAGACAATCTTTCCAAACTTCCTGAAGTAACAAGTGCAGAAAGCCCTATTTACAAATATTTTTTAAGTTTTATCCAAGTTTTACAAAAATACTCATAGGCACTGAAGCAGCTTAGCAGTCTGTAGAACCAGATCATCTCTCACATTTCAAGACAAACTCCAAAGATAATTGTCTGGCTATACTGAGTTGTTCATAATTGATGAATGCAAAACATTAACAGCACCAATCTAAGTTATTACTGCTCTGAAGAATATCCATCTTCATCTCATTGGAAAAAAAGAAAGTTTGCAATATAGTTTGCAATATCCTTGTTTGCATTAGACTATCAGAAAAACTAATCACATTTGCTGTTCTCACTTCCACACGACTCTCATCATACTTCTTAGTTTTCTCTCAAGCTTTTCATGTTCCTGGGGATGCTATCTGGTAGCCTATTGTTTCAGTGTTCAGAAATATTTTCCAGAAAGCATAAAATTAAGTGAGAAACTGTATTTTTTTCCAATTGTCCTGATATTTCTTATGAACTACTAACTTCATAACAATTTAAAAACCTCACTGCAAGTTCCTCAAAGCAGGATGAAGTCTTCAGTACCTGCAATATCAATAAACCAAATCATATTTCATACAATAACAGTACCTCCTATTCTATTCTGAATACCAATTTATTACTAAAATAATGACAGAATTAACAGAACTCAGACTGCGAGTAAATATTCTGTGTCAGACCCTGCAAGGACTGAGACCTGGCTGCATGGAGAAGGTCTGATCATTAACTCAATCAATGCTCATCTATTTACTCTTCCTTTTTCTTCTTCCAGCTTCTTCCATTCTTGTTAATATGAATTTCGAAATTTCTAACACAAATATAACATAAGCCACAAAGCAGTTTAAATAGTGAGTTATCCAAGAATGACTGTGTTTAACCTCCCTTTTGATCTTCAGATGAAAATAAGCCAAAAGGTCATGACATATCCCTACCAATCACTCACCATGACAGTAACCCATTCCTAATCAGACTCAAAAGTGCAACCATTTCAGAACTTTAGTTTGTTGTTGGTAAACTGAAAAGCTCAACAAACATTTTTATAAATTAATTATTTCTCTTTTCCATCTATCCTGTTTTCTCTGCATGCATTAATACTCTTTTTTTTTTTCTCTTGTACAAGTAGACACTTCATCATTGTTAAGTTTCCCATAATACTTATCTCTCAGTCTCATTTACCAGAGGGGTCAATTCCTTTCACATATTTCAAAAAATACTGGTCTTCTAAATATGTCTTTTGATATTTTTTCCTCCAGCCTGGTTTTCCCTTTCCCCATTCCTCCTAACAATTTTGTGCTAATGCCACAGTGTTTCAACAAGTTATGCTAATAACTGTTGTAACAAACTTCATCTCTGTTTTCTTATAGCCTGACAAATTCCTAACAACTACTTCAAAATAAAACTCTCAGACCTTCCTATGTTATAGTAAAATTTATATCAAATACGCCTACATGATGGGCCATTCAGCAACTGTTTTTTGGCAGCTCATGGCCTGGACAGGAATACCCTTCACTGGGTGAAAAACTGGCTGGCCAACCATGCCCAGAGAGTGGTGGTGAATGGAGCTAAATCCAGTTGGCGGCCGATCACGAGTGGTGTTCTTCAGGGCTCAGTGCTGGGGCCAGTTCTGT
>NW_009625775.1:8829-16425 GCF_000690535.1 Cariama cristata | reverse complement strand
TTCCAACCATAATGATTCTATGATTCAGGGGGCAGTGGGGAATGAGGTGTGTTGGGGAAAAGAATGAGCAGGATCTTGCAACCAAAGCTGCAGGTGTTCTGCCCCAGGAGTACAGCACCCCCAAATTATTTATTTCTTGGTTGAAGGAAACAGACCAGAAGAATTAAAAATGTATCTTAAAAAAGAGTATTATTGTGACTTCAGTTTTGATCTAAGGCTAACACATAAAATCTCTTAGTACATCCCTGTCTCCCCCATACGAGCTGAAGCCCTACTCTCAACAGCTAGAAATTGTGGCTATGCTAAATGCTGTGTAGTTGGCTCCAACCCTTTCAGTACACTGGGACTAATTACTACATCAACCTCTTCCAGCCAAGTTTCAATAACAACTCCCTGACCATTCAAATGTACCCACATGCTGCTTTTCTCTAAAAACAAAATTATGAAGAAATCAGTGCTCTCCTACCAGCTGTCAAACGGGCTTGTTCTTCCTTGGTGGTATAACCAGGTTGCTGGGCAGCACCAGAGCCATGCACATGAACGACTGCTCCTTCTCCCTTTGTCCAGCTCGGCACAAAGCTAAAGCTGTAGACACAGCATCCTGCAATCACAGTTCCTCAGCAAAAGGCTCCTCTGGAAAACAAAAGCAATGCCTGTGACACAGTTATTTTTCCATACTGTACTGCTGCAATAAGGTGGCTTTCTTTGTCTGGGTTTTCTGAATGCTGATGAATAAGACATTGGGCATTTCTGGAATCCTCCATGTTACCAGGGCGGTAGCAGAGTGACTACACCTGACCGCTCTGCCCCACGCTCTTTTATCCCAGTCTTGATCTTAAATGATTCCCATCAAAACAGAGAAAAAAAAAAAGAGAAAGAAAAATTAAAAAAAATAAAATAAAAGCTCAGGCTTCCTCAGAAAGCAGAACTAAGTTATTACAAATATTTTTGTCATGGAGATACTTTAAGAATGATAACTATTTAAGCTCTTCACAAACAGTTCAAGGACAGATAATTGTTTCTTGTCAATATTAATATAAGCAAAGAGCCCCTCAGAAAGGTAAGTGCCTAAATATCCATTAATAATGTTGTGGTTTTTTTTTTTTTTAAAAAAGTCTGATATTAATTCTCTCTTCCTTAAAAAAAGAGCCAGAAACTAGAAAACAGGTTACCTTTCCTTACAAATGGAGAAACTGGTGTAGGAACACGAGATGTCACTGGGAAAACTATACAAGATCTAGGAAATTAATTCTTTTCTCCTACATCCTATTGCAGTATCATTACTAGAGGGCTTGTGCTCTCACTAATTAGTTCCCCTCCCCTGCTTTTACAATTACAACATGATGGCTGCAGCCAGGATAACTACCGCAAACACAATTTAACATCTCAGCTTTCATTGTACAAGAAAGTAATGGCCATGAATGTGCCACAGTTTCTCTGTGGTACGACTCTTGTAGTTTCTCACTGATTTAAAAAACAAACAAACAAACAAAACAAACAAACAAACAAACAAAAAAACCCAAACAAACCATCAGTGACAACTCCCAGGATCTCTCTCTTGCCCTGCAGCTGTTCAGCGTAGGTTGCTAAACTGCAGGATTGTGAAACTGAAAAAATCACAGCAGTCTCTGCAAGGCACTCCATTATGTGGCATGGGCTTCCTATTAAAGCCTTAGTACTCGAATAACCCATCCAGAAGAAAATAATACCTTCAACTAACCGCAACTTATATAAGAAGTATTTCAGGGAAGTTATCAGGACATCTCTGAGGAGCAAAATCGTTGCTCCCACGTGCTAACTATACAGGTTTGTGATTTATATATTACCATAAAGCATCATTAGCCTGTACTTGGTCTTTAAATGCTTTTATTCCCTGTTCAGATTGTGATTTTCGACTAAATCAAAGAGCTGAGCAGGGTGGCTACCTTATGCAATTATTTGGCAAAAAACAAGCACAGCACAGACGCGAACCAGGCTGTTTTATTATACGACTGTCTGACCTGGGTCAACACGGTTGGCTCAGCTGCATTTGGTCCCTAGTGAAAAAGCCCATGGACATTTTATTTATTTCCTATGTAACTGGTGGAGCTCATTGACACTACAAAAATGTTGCAGGCACAAGGCAACATCGGAGTATGGTTTATGTTAATTAGCACCTATCTATCACCTTTTAGCTCCTACATCAATCTGCTGGTTCATTTTATCACTTATCAGGGAAATCATCCTCACCTTTGCCCAACAGGAGATAACAATATTTCTGGACTCTCTTGAGGAGACACTGCCATAGCAAAATATGTCTAGACTTAACTTCTACCTTAGCTTAGCCTAAGTACGGAACCTCTCTTTTATACCAACATCAGCTGAATTTGCATATTACTTACCGTTTCTTCCTCTGGAAAGCACTGATGGTTTGAGTAACCTCTCTGCTTTTAAACTTTTCTGTGAATGTGTATTTTAAAACGGATTTTTACATTTATTGTTCAATTAAAAACCTGCAGCTTGAGAAGTAATGCATGTAGAGCATGTGTCCTCCATCCCCTGGTTTGTTCAGAACCCTGTAAGTATTTTGAAATGGCCTATAAAGTCAAGAACGGGCTGGCTGCCTAGCATCTGTATTTGCTAAATTTCTTGGTTATATGTATCTCAGTGAGCCTCAAACGTCAAATTATATCACCAAAAGCACATTCTGGTTATCCTTATCATAAGTGATATAAACCACAACCACAAAATTATCAGAAAATGCAGAGTAAATGCCTGCCTTTATTTAAAATACATGGTTTTTAATTGAATATTACTATGGACAAATCAAGATTTTCACAGATCTGAAAGCCTGAAATTTTCTATCATTCTACAAAAGAGACACTTCAGAAAGTTATTGAGTAAAAAAATTATAGGAATATAATTTATAGCAGAAAGACTTAGGAAAAAAATATCAATGGAATCAACAAAACTAATTTTAAAGTTTTAAAATTTATAAAAATTTAAAAGACATAAATAATGTCTTATAAGACATTTATAATTTTCACGTAAGGACAATTTATGTCTGCAATAATTTTCACATTAGAATTCCTATTTATTGCTGTTTTCAGTTCATGACTTACCTTTTGTAAGCTGTTTTAGCCAAACTCAAGTTGCAGGTCACATTATACAATAATGGATTGAAATGTAAGGTTACATGACATCATATGAGACAGATAACCCAGTGACTCCTTCCCTTTAAGGCTATAGAAATATATGAATTCTATTTGCAGTTCTTAGCAATCTTAATATTCAGCATATAATGACAACATGCAGAGACTTTAGTGTGCTTCATTGGCTGTGACAATATGGTAAAGAACCCAGTAACATTTCTGAAGTAAAAAAATTTAGTCCCAAATCATTACTAGTTTTTAAAAAGTGGTATTTCCTAACAGAAAGTCCCTTTGCATACTTCAGTAACCGACACGTTTGTTACCAATGTATTATCCCATTTAATTTTTCTTTAGGACTTCTTCAATGTCTTCAAATACACTAGCATCTTCAATGGTCGGTGTTATCTGAAAAGGAAGAATATACAGAAGTATGTGATAGTAGATTGCGGTTCTTTAACAGTAAAACAGAATTTCATTCAGAGAATCTTCTAAATCTAGACTTCAAAAGCAATCAAGAAAACAAGTATCTGGAACGCTCTGGAACATGAAAATCTTTTGGGTAAGCTACAGTAGAAATAAAATATAATGTACTACCTGAAGTCATGGACCAGTTGCAGAATCATCTAGAGAACTGAAACCATGATGTTGTGTCTTTGGATGTGCACGTGTGCCTAATTCATTAAAGCATACATCTCCAACTTACCTGATATGGCTTTCCACTGACAAGTGCAGAAAGAGCTGAACGTGGTATCTTGCCAGAACGTGTTTTTGGTAGCTGTTTCACAAACACTCCCTTCTGGAAAGCTGCTACCGGACCAATGTTAGTTCGAACTTGCTCAACAATCTCTTCCAAAATCTTCCCCTCTTCTGTCTTTATACCTAGTGAAGAACATATCCTTTACCTTTTCTGGGCCTTTTGCAAGTCTTACTAACATCAGTATCAGCGAGCTCTCACCTTCTCTCAGTACACACAGCGCAAATGGAACATGTCCCTTTAGAGGATCCTCCTGGCCCACCACAGCGCAGTCTGCCACAGCGTGATGGAAGAGAACACACTGAGGGACAGAAAACAAAACTAAACTCAACTAACAGAACATTTCAGTGAAAAAAAATCCATAGGCGTGGACGTAACACTGATTTCTTATATTTTGGCAGGAAAAAGTATTTAGTCAGTACACCTCAGGATTCCAGTTACACATGTTGCAGATGCACATGTGTGTATACTTTCGTACACACTTACGTGTAGTTTTCAAACAAACAGAAAGAATAAAAACTATGGCAGCACAAGATACAAATATAGAAAAGGTGATTTCCTCATATCTTTGTTTTTGTTAGTGAGATCTTTGCTGGAACAAATAACATTAGTCTAACATTACGAATAACATGGATTTAAGTGCATGGAGTAAGGACTAAAACCCCAGAAGCACTCCTACTTCAGGGCTATAAAGTCATATTGGTTCACTCTCTCTGACTCCTATCTTTTCCATTCTTTGCTGTACAAAGGCATAGTTTCAACCAAAGCCAGGGTTCAAGAGGCCCAGTCTCAGCTTGCAGCCAGCCTATTTCTGCTCACTCTCTTGGAAGCATTAGTTCTCAACCTCCTTAGACAAAAAAGGGCATTAAACAGAGTCCCCTCCTTCCTACTACATGTTTACACAATTACACAAGTGATGGACAGTAGCACTAATAGCTCAAATGCTCTTTTAGGAAAAAAAGTGAGAGATTCTCTTTTCTTTCCAATTAGCCAGCTGAGGTTCTCGTTTCCTGGCAAAAACGTCACCGAGATGTCTCGGTACGTACCAAGATATGTGTCAGTAAGTCTGGGAGAAAGCTGGACTTAAGATACCAGAAGCTGTGAATTCTCTTCCAAAGCAACTGGCTCTTTTCATGTAGATTATCAGTGTCCCTTGGGGCATCTTGCCAACAACAGTGCTTTCAACATGTCCTCGGTACTCAACCACAGAGAGGACCTAACGTGACCCTACACAAAGGCCACATAATGTGACTCTACATATTAATTTATCTGTGCATACAAGGACTATGTGTTTGCTAATAACAGATCTTCACATACTGTGTTGTCAAAATCAAAGGCAGCGGGATGACTGAAAGGAAGACTAAAAGAAGTTTTAAGAATAAAGGCCTTTTTTTTTAATTAAGTAGGAACACCACGTTTGTATTGGCTACTCATACAATGGTGTAAGCATTAGGAAGAAGACAGGAACGGTACAGAGAAGACAGGAGGAAAAAACCTGAAGGAACAGAAAGCTGAATCATTGCTGTTCCAGTTAACAAAAGGGAGACTCTTGTCTGACCCGGTTGTGCAACTGACGGTGGAAGGAACAATTCAAAGGGTCTCCCATAACCCATCCTCAAAACAGATTTCACCATCCTTAAGATTTGTAGTCAAAACAGGAAGGAGAAACTGGCTCTCTGTGCCATGGTCACTACAACACACACCAAGTAGTTCTTAGCAAAATAAATCTGCACAAAATGTTTCTTGCATACTTTGTTTGACAGAAGCTATATTCATTTCACAAACTATGATCCTAGAAATGTCCCATGCTACAAAAAAGCAAATGGGAAGCACTTAGCTTAATAGGTGCAGCATGCTCTATCAAAGTACAAAAGCATGATTCATTTAAACATGGCTTTTGAAACTGTGTATTTTTCACAGGAATTAAATGGGATGTGCACAAGCCACATACAGAAGAGCAAGTGCAACAGACTGGAGTTAGCTCTGGCTGGGCTTATCCCAGAACTAGAAGGGGAGAGGTGCCTGCTGCAGAAATGCTGAAGCTAAATATACACAAGTACATTTGAATTCAGATGCAGCCTACTTTGTCCAGAGTAGTCTGACAAAACTCTGGTTTTGTCATTGTATCCAAACTGACAAATCATACAGGAATGAATCTTACGCAACTCTCCATGGTATTTCAGTGCATCACATACACTTAAGCGCTTCGGTCACTTCTAGTCCAGAGCCTCAATAATGCATTCCCTCCTGCTATAAATACCCATTCCCTCCTGCTCTGACTCCTTAACCCTGATCACAGCAACTTTACTGCCATATATAACATATTCAGGGAGAAAAAAAAAAAAGGAAAGAAAAAAAGAAAAGGCAATGGATTATGGAAAAGCAGACTAGCAAGGTCTACAAACAGAGTAACTATTGTTTCCCACAGAAACATAGGAAAAAGATCTGCAGTAGCAGTGACATTACCTTCAATACCATAATTGCCTATTGGCATCAACAGGATCCCTATGGTGGAAATATAAGTGTTGCCAGCTTGTTTTGTAGTAGCTTGTTTGTGTCATTCCAGACTGTCACTTGTTCATAAAAGTCTTATGTTAAGTTGCAATATTGCAGTCACGGTAATATTTTTCTTCAATCTATCCAAAATCCTGTCAATGTGCCTTTAACCTTGGGACAGCTAATCTCAAGTGAATGAAAGTGTAAAAACTAATTTGAAAATTATCTAACTTTGTAAAATAACTGAAAAGAACAGAATCAGCACTAGACATTTAAAAATTGTTTAAAAGCAAGAAAGATCTCGAGAAATTCCTGCAGTGACCACTGGGCACAAGGATGGATGTGTAACGTGGCAGCAGACAGAAACCCCACCATCAGGAAGGAGATTTCTTATGCTAAATTCCTTGATTTCAAGTCTGTTGCCTCAGAGAGGCAAGATTTGATTTGGGCATTTTCAGAAAGAGTCAAAGCAAGCAGGGACACCATAGATGTACAGACAAAAGAGGTGGATGGATCTACACAAGCTGAGGTTACCGTAATGGCTAACATTCACTGATTGGCAAGATAAACAGTAACACCTACTGCATTGCAGTAAAGACCGAGCTCCAATGATACTAATAGATACCTTAGACAAAGAAATTAATTGTTTGGAACATAATAAAGCTGAAATTCTGAGTCAAAGCACTAAGGAAAAACTTGTTAAGCTTGTAATGCAGCTATAACGTAAATGCAGATAACATACTTGCTTAACAAGGTGACTGTCAGTTAATTAGATGGCGATTCAATGAACCTCTAATTCTGTATTTACTGGTCTTACTGAAGAGCTAATTGTGGTCTTGTTAATGCTTTCCCATTTAACAGCAATTTGCTGCGCATGCATTAACAAGACTCTTGGTTTTTAGCTTTGTTCAAAAGATGAACAGAAGTGCTTCTAGAATTTCATAGTGATGAAGTATTTTTTGTTTCTAGGGGAAAGACCTAACTAGCAGGGAAAAAAACAGCGACACTGAGCTCACGACAAAGTTCAGGACGATGGATATAAAGGTAATACATCTGAGGTGGTGATTCAATTCATCATTTGATATACCAGCTTCAGATTCAGCCTGAAGCAAAGAAACAATGCCCAGCTCAGCCCCTGAGCAGCAGAGCAGTAAGCGCTGGGGATGAGATTCCCTGCTGCACTTTAGCAGAGCAACACAAAAAAACTGACTTCAA
>NW_009625775.1:368-8798 GCF_000690535.1 Cariama cristata | reverse complement strand
AGAGGTTTAAGCAGACTAAAAGCCACTTTATGTCTCCATAGACCCAAGTCAGGGCAGCAGCTGGTACAGCTCCCTGGCTGACCGATCCTCGAAGGATTGCCTATGTTTACCTGAATTTGTTCACTCTGTGTAATCAGAATTTCTTCTGTTCTCTTTTAGGTTTTCTAGCCTTTAAAAAAAAAAGTCACTAGAGTAATAGACATTATAAAGCAAAAAATGACTAACAGATTAGTTTGTGATTCAGTGAATAGTTAAAATCAGAGTTCTTTAAAGTTTATTTTTCCCTTGTACATGCCCAGCACACCATTTCCTATAGTCCCTGAATAAGCAATTGATATGTCATCAGGGAAATTTGTAACTGGCAATCAATCACAGCGGTTCCAGAGAGGTGAGTGAACAATGATATGAAATTCAGATCCTATTATGAACTGCACTATTTTCAACTTTTTGAGTTGCATGGGTATTACATTAATGACTTTCAATTTAACAGCAGGGGTTTTTTTACAGAAATTTTCATTGTTCATTTAGCACTGCTCATACAATAAGAGACAAAACAGCTGTCAAGAAACTGTGAAGGAAACTCTTCAAATCAAGAAAAAGCACTGAATGTGAGTTTATGTGAAAAGAATTCAGCCAACACCAAGCACTTTAAAAAAAAAAATCACAACTAAAAACTGTATTTTAGGAATAAAAGTTTCTACTCCTAAGTAACTACAGCAGCTGGTGAAACTACTTGGCACACTGACCCTACATTATCTTAATGTATTCCCAAATAAATAATATGTTATCAGAGCTTACAGGAATGCTTCCATGCTACCATATTGCCCCTTAACTCCACCTTCAAATGTCAAATCATGCCTGTCTTATCAATCCCATGGTACAAACTGCTTATTGTTGACTAAATTTATTACAGTCCTGGAAAGCACCTTAATAGGAAGGACCTGAAACAATTCATGTTTTGGTTGAAAGTACCAATGGAAATGCAATCAAAAAAAGCAGAAAGAAAATGAGAGATTTTGTGAGATTTTCAGTCTTAGCTTTCTTTACTCATCTTTCACTCATCTATTTTACTGTCAGTCAATGCTCACCTCTTCAATCGCGCCTGCTGAAATTCTGTGTCCAGCAACGTTGATCACATCATCAGCTCGAGACAGGACGTATAAATAGCCATCTTCATCCATATAACCTGCATCCATAGTATCATAATATCCCTAAACATAACCAAAAATAAACTCAGAAATAGTACTAGGAACATCCATTCACTTCCCATAAAACCAACAAATAAAACTGACCGGTTTGAATTAAATATGTTTTTGGTGCCCAAAAAATTTAATTCTGTAATATTTTTCACCATTCTTACATCATAGTATACCATGCAGCTCCCTTTCCAGAAAGGTTTTGTAGTCTTTGTTAAGACAGAATAGAAGACAATACATAAACAAACCTGGATTTTTTCCTACTCTGCTTACTTTGATCCCTGACAGCTTGGAGAAGGATGTTGCCTGAACCTACATGAGAATGGAATTGTTACAATATAATGACAGTTGTCAAATTGCTCCTAAAGATATTCCTGTTTGCTCGATCCAAACACACATCATCATCATCATGATGCAAGTGTACACAAAAAATAATTTGCCTGATCAATTCACTCATTTAATTTTATTGAGCCAAACCTTCCATTTTGGACATTCACATAGGCCCATTCTATCTATTCCTATATGGAAAGGAGGAAGCCAGCCCTTGGATAGTTCATCTGGCAAGGAAACATAACTAATGTAGTAAGGAGCCTCCAATGTATTTAGGTGCACAGTAGACAAGTGTATATTTTGGACTGACACTAAGTTAAAATGACTGCATGTCAACAGCAGCAGTACATTTGAAGCTCTGCTAGTCTAAGGTTGCAAGACTTGTGTCTTTTATTGGATCAAATGGCATAAAATAAGTTCTAGGTTCAGAAGCTTGAGGTTTACTACTTCTGTTTCAGATCTTAAAAAAAAACCCACAGTGCCCAAAAGCTTAAAGTATGGATGAAGAAAGTTTTACCTTGAAATGTTTTTAATTGCATAACACATATATCAAATATCTCCCATTAAAATATGATATGATAATTTTGTATGTTATCCAGTTTAGATCTGCTATCATTCAGTTCTGCAGGATTACCAAAATTTTATATAATTCATTTCATAATTCTTACAGGAAATTTTTGGAAATACAACTTCTGGAATGTTTCCTGATTTTCCCAAAGACCTGAGAATGCTCCAGGAGGCAAAGGCAACCTTAAATTAAAAAGAACAGAAGGAAGTAGTAAGAAACACAGATAAAACAAGTAAAACTTGTGCTCTGCATTCATACTTTATATTCAGATAAATAATCATTGGCTATACAATTAGAAAACAGTTCAGCTTAATCATACGCTGGTAACAGATCAAAAAGACCATGTTTGTTGTGATCACATGCATATAGCTCTGAACTGTATCCCAACCATACCTTTTGCATAACATATGTAAGTTATCTCTGGCGTTAAAATAATGTTTCATCTAGTAAACACTATACACTGTACTATAAATAAGTTATCAGCATTCAGCTTTCAACATTTCCAAAGATTAAGTATCTGTCAGAAATGTGTGCATATATGCTATGATACAGGCAACTTCATTATTATAGGTCTCTCTAACACACACATGCCCTCACACATGCATAGACCCATGAATTGAGTTATGAGACACACAGATCTTCGGTTTCTGTAAAAAAATATAACTCAAATTACTTCAGTCATGAGAATCTGAATAAAAATGCTTTTCT
Organism: Cariama cristata; assembly: GCF_000690535.1. Classification (NCBI taxonomy): domain Eukaryota; kingdom Metazoa; phylum Chordata; class Aves; order Cariamiformes; family Cariamidae; genus Cariama; species Cariama cristata. Next base: position 5,996 of record NW_009625775.1, on the reverse strand, counting down.
TTTTTTATTTAACCTGTGCATAATACTATTAGAATTACTGGAGGCGTTCTTTGAAAGTATATTGATAAAAGTCACTTTTAGAACTTTCTAAAATAACTGGACTTATTTTTATTTTTTTAAGCAGCAAAGCTGCAAAATTCTGGACTGCTTTATTAGTTGAGTTTTCAGTGCATACCATACACCCATTCTTCAGTCAAGGATAAAGGTGTGACAAAATATGGGACATTTCACATGCATATCTGCTGGAAGAAGAGAAGCAACAGAAGGCTCAGCTATCAAAGAAGCGGTTGTTTCTTCCTTCAAAGCTCTGACAGGGTTAAATGCAGCTTACTTGAACTAAGAGATACATATTCGGGCATATCAACACAAGTTTTATGAAGCTTAACCTTAGTAACAGAGAGAGAATGATCACGCAAGCAAGCATATTTATACAGAAAAAATCATAAATGCCTCATACAGATTTTACTAGCCTATGTCTGCATTCCTAACCAGCAAATCTTTAGCCAGGGGTATTTTATTTTCTACTCTGATAGTCTCCCTGTGACACCAAAAGGCAACATCTCTAGCAGTGAAACGTCCCTCTCTACTGTAGCAACACTGGTATCATCACAAGTCTCCTACGACGTTCAGGTCACAAGAACAGGTGCTACCAGCTCAGTGACATGGACATTTCTAACATTACATTTACAAAAAGAATAGTTTTATGTATATATATAGACACACACACTTTTTTTAACTTAAATAGGGTATGAATAGTATAAGCTACATCAAAAAAGCCATATCATCTAGTAATGATTCAAATTCATGATTTTTTACAATTCCAGTTTTTTTCAGCTTGATTAGCATAACAGAATATACTACTATAAATATTACTACTTTCTCTGAAGGGTTTGGCTCAACACATCCTATAAATCACATTCCTTTAAAGTATGCTTATGGTAAGGCCAGAAATGTCAAGATACTTCCCAGGTAGTCACCAAGGCTTTGGGAGGGCAGGTTGGCTTCTGCTCATCCGGAGGGAATTCACTGGCCTATTTTAAGCCTTTCGAGCTCAGTAAGCATCCTTGTGATACACAAACACAACCTATAGAGTATTTGCCTTGAAAAAAAATAAATTAGAAAAGCAATATATTGACCCCAGTGTTTGTGTATGTATGAGTTTAAAATAAAAATCTCTTGTTTAGATTCAAGAAAAACCACTAGAGAATGGTAGTTACTATGGTTGTTGCCTGGTTGCTAATAGCATAGCAATTCGTAACAGCCTCAGCCATTGCACATTTTGCACTTTAAATTTATTTAACAGTCTGAAACATTGCTGTGATGGGAGAGAAAGGACAACTCGTATTACAAAGTCCTTCATTTCTCCTCAGCTCTATTCAGTACTCTGCAGTTAGTCATTAAAAAGAAAAAACAATATTATTGCTGAAAACAGAAAAGCATCTTCCTTTCTATAACTGTAATTGTTTAGAAATCTAAACACAGAAGTATGTAACATAGCACCAAAAAATATAATCCCTGCTCCCACCATTTGGTTTTTGTCGGTTGGGTTTGGTTTTGGGGGCGGGGGTGGTGGTGGGATGGCTCTTGTGGTTGGTTTTTTTTCTTTAAAGGAAAATTGCATCGATAAGTACATCCACAGTGCGTATTTCATGAGTCTATGGAAACCAGATTACTAAACTGCTGGCTACCACAGGTATCTCTATAACACAAATCACAGCACAATATAGACACAATCTGAAAATTGGCTTCCATGGCTTTCTGTAAAAGATTACTTGCAGTTAGGACTTTATTCCATCTACTAAGCAAAAACTGAATGCTATCTTCCATGTGTCTGTCTTTCAGGCAAAATAATTCCAGAGCAATGGGGACATACAATTCTTCCATGATAGTAAAGTTCTTAGCATCACGACTGACTTGGATTTCTAGGTGCTGTGCAAACACAAATAATTAATACAATCAATAAAGGTAGAATTCAGCTTGCCAGAACATAATTACGTGTATTGGAATTTTGCCAGGACATTGGAATTAAAATGCCCAGAGCCAAAAATACCTCCATCCCACTGCTGTCAGTGGGAATGCTGCCATGAATTCCAAAGGGAGCAGAACTGGATCATAATTACGTGCAAGGAGCCAGAAGAGAGAAAATGAGACAGTCAGAAAACAGCAGCAACCTGAAAGCAAACATCTCTTCCTCTCCTCAACTCCTCCATAAAAAAGGAACATTTTGAGATGTTGGGTTTGAGTCTGTTCTCCTTAGGAAACACAACATACACCCACAAAAGTTCTGTATTTAAAAACTGTTGCCTCTTTGTCCAAACACTGAGTTGATACTCAAGGTCTTTTGGGGTTATTTTTATTAAGAGGATATATTGACCAAAAAACGCCAGCTACGCATAAGTAAGCACGATTGTCCTAGAGATGGCCCTGCTTTCCCTTCACAACCGAGAGGACCACAGAAGACCAAGACAGGAGAGGGTAGGTTCCTTCACCATCGTTTCCACAATATACAAAGAAGTTGCTTTGCTTGGTTTCCCTTTGGGACATATTACTATAATTTTCTACCTATCTGTTAACTTCCCTCTCTCTCATCCTGCGTGCTAAGCCACAAGCCAGCCAGTCTTGAGCCCTTGCATCTCCTATCAGTTCAAAGATAAGCGCTCCCTTACACTGTTTTTGCTTTGATTTTTCATATGGCTGTAACTCTGGTAGCATCTTCTATCTCATCATTGCTTCTTCCTTCTTGAGAGAACAGTCACAAGCTTCAACAAATATAAATTCAAGTCAAGCTTGCCAGCTTTTTCTAAAATATGAATGTGTTACCAGCTATATTGGATCAGGCTTACTACAGTCAACTCATCCCATTTAACTAGCAAAGAACAGGCACAGTTTCAAACTCAAGTTGTTGTTCAAGCCAAAAACCTACACTGAGCTGAATCAAAACACATGAACTTGAGAAAAGTTTACCTTTGGATTACAAAACTCAAAAAAGATGCACAGGTCTGAATTTTTATCTCACTTACGCCAATTTTTCACCAGTACAGCAACAGCAATACAAATGGTGCTATTCTCTATTTACTTCAGTGAAATTAAGATTGTAGAACTTCAGTAATACTGATCCAGGCTCATTTCTCATTTCAAGGTTGAATAAATTTATAACAGCATCAGGAAAACTAGGTAAGCTGTATAAATTAATGATGTAAATTATATGGGTTAATTTTACAAAGATCCACTCTGGTTACATTTTACAAAGATAAGAAGGTAATTTCATAGTAAATTGGAGAAGCTAAGACATATTAGATGAGCTCGGCAGCATCACAAAAAAACTGAAGTACTTTCACAGTAACTGTTTTCTGCTAGAGAATTTTAGATGACAATCACTAACTGTTTTTTAAGCATTGTTTTACAGTTCATTTATTTTTCATACAACAGTGGCTGACCTTACACTGAACAGCCCACCCTTAGCTTAGCCCAAGAAAATCTGACTCCATGTGTCACATCCTTTCAGGATGCCACTCATCAAAATGGTGTAAGATTCCTTCTTGATGGAACAAAGCAATTATAGACACAGCACTCAAAAGATAATTTACATAGAAAAGCAGATTTCTGAAAGTACAAATGAAAGTCAAAAACTATTAGAGATGTTACCTTGCTGAGCTTCAGAAAAGACATTCTTTTATTTTATGGTAGACAATGGTACTCACAGGCTGTTCGTTACAGCCAGTCAAAGCAAGTATAAGCCATTGCTAAATGAGTTTGGGCTTGTGAATGGAGCTAAATCATCTTGACTGGCAGCTATATTATTACTCAGCATTTATGTAGTGCTGTGCATAAACACCACTCTCAAAAAAATTTTTGATTGCAAGTTCAAAAGCCATCTGGAATATAGAAGCTTTTTCAGACATTAGGAACAATAGCACAGGGAAAAGGGTAGAGAAGAGGCAAGAGAGGAGTAAAGGATCTTGAACATTCTTCAGTCTGCATGAAATACTACTTTAGTTAGCTGAAAGTGGTCACAAAAGAAGTTGCTGTCAGTGTGGATTTTGCAGAAAAAAAAATATAGTTTAGTGGGGAAGACAGAAAGCCATCAAAAGCTAGTGAAAGTACTTGGAAAATTTAAAAGTAAAGAAAGTTCAAATGCTACTCATATGTACTCAGCCATAGATCTGTTAGAAAACCCATCTTTGACCAAATTGTTCTCACATTGAAAGTCCTATTCATTGTTTCACTTGTAAAGGGAAAAGTCAAAGCTGATAAACATGTGGAAAGCTGGCAGGGAGAGAAATCTTTTGCACAGATTCTTCATGATCCTCTAATCTGACCTCCCATAGAACACAGGCTAAAGGATGCCATCTACTAAATCCTGCCTCAATCCCATAACTTTTGGTTAAAAGAGATAGCCAGGTTTGACCTAGAGGTGTCAAAGAAAAGGATCATACTCCCAAGAATTTGTTCCAATGGTTTAATACTTCCAGTGTTAAAACTGTGCTTTATTTCTCATTTGAATATATCTAGCTTCAGCTTCCAATCTCTTTATGCTAAACAGCCATCTCCCAGAGACATCTTTGTCCTATGGGTATTTCCTGGCCTTGATAAAGTTATTTAACTGATTTGGATGAACCACATACCACAAGTTCAACTTTAAGTTTCTTTAAGCCAAACTTTCCAGCACTCAAGTCACTCTCATTCACATCTTCTCTAAAACCCAGTCACTGTCTCAATAGTCTTTTGAAATATGGACACAAGAACTGAACATTATACATTAATGGTTTTACTAACATCATATCCACATACAGTAATATCAGCCCCTTTTCAGTTTCCCTACTGAATAACAAAGAATCGTATTGCCTGCTTAGTTACACTAGCAGCTGGATTTCACTCCAAGGTCTTGTGTATTCAAAGGTTTATCCACTGTAACATAAAAAGCTCCTTTGAAAGCCATTGCTTTCTAGGGTACAGTCCTTCATCTTAGAAATCCAGCAAATTTTCACCGTTCCTAGCTGTATGACCTTTACTTACAAGGACAGATTGCAAGTGGTCTATGCAGAATGACACACTTGCTGTATGTGATTGTACAAGCAACACTTTTCTCCCTCCAGCAATCTTCCTTGAGGCCAAGCCACTCAGACTTGCCTGCAACATGTCCTCTGTTGGGTTGCCTTTAATTTTCTGCTACCTTCTGTAATATTTTATTTGTTTCTTTTATATTTTAAAAAAAAAAAAAAGAAAACATTAAACACTACTTCCAAAACAGCAAAGCACATAATTAAAATGACAAAAAATAAAAACAGCTCAAGCAATGGAGATATAGCTTAATCCCCTTCAGACACTCCAGAATAATCTGAGAGACATACATGTTTCTTAGCATGTCAAAGAACTCAGATTTTGGGGAACCTCATGAAGTTCAACAAGGCCAAGTTCACGTTCCTGCACAAGGGCTGGGGCAATCCCAAGCACAAACACAGGTTGGGCGGAGAATGGATTGAGAGCAGCCCTGAGGAGAAGGACCTGGGGGTCCTGGTAGATGAAAAGCTGGACATGACCCAAGCCATGTGCACTGGCAGCCCAGAAAGCCAACCATATCCTGGGCTCCATCCAAAGCAGGGTGACCAGCAGGTCGAGGGAGGGGAC
>NW_009625775.1:0-215 GCF_000690535.1 Cariama cristata | reverse complement strand
TCCTATGGCTGAGAGAGTTGGGGTTGTTCAGCCTGGAGAAGAGAAGGCTCCGGGCAGACCTTAGAGCAGCCTTCCAGTACCTAAAGGGGCCTGCAGGAAAGCTTAGGAGGGACTTTTTACAAGGGCGCGGAGTGACAGGACAAGAGGCAATGGCTTTAAACTAAAAGAGGGAAGATTTAGATCAGACATAAGGAAGAAATTCTTCATGGTGAGGG
>NW_009625774.1:0-2673 GCF_000690535.1 Cariama cristata | reverse complement strand
GCCGTGCCGTGCCGTGCCGGGCGGCCGCCCAGCCGAGGCAGACGCAGTGCCCTGGAAACAGCGGCAGTCCTTCCCCCGGAGGGCACAGCTAGACCGTCGAACAGATGAAGTTTGGCTTTAGAGTTGCAGGTGCGGATATTAAAAGATTATCTGGGTCGAAGCAACCAGGTAAATGTGAGGTAGTGATGAGGGACAGCCAAAACAAATGTACGTGTTCAAAGCAACGCTGAAAGCTGGCTATGGTAGAAGAGAGTAATATCGTTTATGCACGACTATGACTGACAAAACTGAACAGAGGAACTGTTCAAACAATGAAAAAAATATTTTCTCATAGAGTGATATATAATTTGTGTTCATTTACCAGATTATTCTCATCATCTCATTTGACATTGAATTATCAAAAATAACTTCTCATTTCTTGATGCAAAATGTGCTTTGGGTGTGGAATACGTGTTACGTGGTACGTATATCGAGGAATGGAGATACTGTGTCAGTGAATGGTACAGCTGAATTAATGAAACCATTTCCTTGTTGTGAGTGCATTTTTGGAGCATAACTGTTATAGGTGATGGTTACAGAAAGAGTCAGTCCAACTTTCTCAGTTATTTTTTTACAAATTAGTTGTGATGAAATACTTCACTTTTTTGACCTATGCAGTCTTAAAATTTTAAACACTGGATTTTTTGTAAGCTCTTTATTTTTCTTGAAATATTCAAGAAAATGGCAAGATATTGAAAAGTCTTTTCAGTATTTATTTTTATAGCCACGTTGGAAATTCTTTGATTTTTTGATGTTTGAATTAAGATATAATATACATTTCCATCCATTCGTACCTAACTCGCTGCCTAGAGAAACTGAACTGTGTTTATAGTAGTGGAGGCTAGACTGTTCTTTTGTTAAAACACTTTTTCGTGGATATTTCTTGTTATTAATACTAGAGAGAAATGAAGATAGATAAATTATGCAATGCTTTATATTTGTCTACCCCAAGTAATTCTAGTGAAGTACTCCGTGTTAATCATTGCAGACTCTGTCCGGTTCAACATACTGTAGTTAGGACTGCTCCATTTCTATGGAATAGTGTCGTACAGACCAACAAATGGAAAAATGTAGTATTTTTAATTTTAGTTCCCTTGTGAATAGGCTTCACTGGAAAACAACAACAACAACTTTCCTGTAGATGTGGCTTTACAAACTAAGCTTCATCAAGTAAGTCACTATCGTACAGGGTCATTGCTTCCTACAATACATGATTGAATTTCTGAAGGAGTCATCTATATTGAGCATGTAAGATATGCAACTCAGTGCCTAATTTGGCACAAGACTGCACTTCAGCATACTTCGGTATTTCCTACAGGTGGCACTTATGTATCAAAAAGCTTGTTTTAATGGGAGCATAAAAACAAGCAAGCAAAAGTTAAGGCATTACTCTTTCTAGGTAAGTATGCAAATGTATATGCAACATGTTTAGATCTATAATTGTGTACGTCGATTTAGTTAGTGTGTTTATATTATAAATACTTATGATTTATTTTAGTAATCTTTGTTTTAAAGGATGTAGCTCTTAAGGTGATATGTTGGCATCACTGAGGTTAATCAAAATTTTGTGATAAATATCAATATATTGCCCATAGTGAATTAAAAATATACAAGATTTTCATATTCCAAAAATGTCCTTGATCTCTAAGCCGTAGGAACTGTAAAGGCAACCAATGAAATGATAACATTACATATACAACTATGAAAAATTCTGCAGTACACTTAGCTTGGGATTGCAGGCAATGCTGCAGTATAAGCATAAGTATAAACATAACAATGGAATTTTTATGTAGATAACAAAATATTTTTCTTGTTTTCTAAGTTAAGGGAATTAATATTGAAGCAGTTTGTATTCAGAAAACTGGGTTATGCCTCCTGTGGAGGTATATGCAGGAGCCAGAAGTCCAGGAACTGGAGTGAGGAATCAATAATATCACAACAATGCATATCTTTTTAGATTTTTTTTTCTGTTTTTTTTTTTTTTTTTCCCCAGTGTTTTTTTGCAAGCATTGTCATATCTCTTAACGAATCAAGACCATTTTTTAGAAAACTTACAAATGTTAAATAAAAGAGAATAAATGTATGCATTTTGGAGACTTTTTTTTTAATAAAACCACCTGGTAATATTTGGTTTAAAGTGAACGCAACGTTATAAAGCAAATTATCAGCTCTTATTTTCAGCATTCTCTGTTATTTACAAATGCATCTTGCATTATTTTGTCTTATTATTTTAGGTTGGTCTACTAGCACAGCTTAGTATTAGTCTATTGTGCAGTCGAACATGTAGTTCCTTAGAACTCTGCTGAACTCACTTTATGAATAGGGAAAAGTGTATCATTTGCTATTTTCCTTTGCCATATTTGAACATTACAGCCATATTTCTGTAAACTCAGGCCAAGAAAGAATGTTTAATCTGTGCTAAAAATTCTGATGACCTTTTTATAAAATTTGTATTAGCCCTACCTAGGGATTAAACCTTTAGTAGATAAAGGCTCTTTGTGTCACGAGCGGGCCAGTTCTATTCTATGAAAACACACCCAACTTGAGAAAGTCATAAGCCTCTGAAAAAACTGTGCTTTTCGGAGTGTTGGTAGAACCGGCTTGGCTCTCCGCCGCTGCGTTTGCTGCAGGTGC
>NW_009625773.1:0-22838 GCF_000690535.1 Cariama cristata | reverse complement strand
TCCTGTTTTAGCCAAACCAGGACAGGTGCTGCTACACCTGGGGAGCCACCCCCCGACTGTCCCTGCACGGAACCTGCTTTGGGGATGCTCTGCGGCAGGCTCGGCTCTAACATCGCAGCGTTTCCAGGCATTTAGCTGTGTTGCTGTGGTACCCAGCGCAGGAAATGTTGCATTTTGCCATGATTTCTTGCGAGGTTTTGATTCCCTCTGTCTCCTGGACACAGGTGCCCTGTGGATGCTTCTGTGGGCCCTGTGGGTGCCTCGTCAGGTCCCTGAAGCAGCACGCACTCACCAGGGATCCCCAAAACAAGCTTCCCACTCCCAAAGTTTTCTTTTTCCATGGACAACATCTGCTCTTGATTTTTGTCATGCATCTTCCCTGGTTGTTAGAGAACGAAAAGCTTTGTGTTTTTAATGATAAATTAGAATAATTATGAAAATACCAGCTGAGCAGTGTGGCTGCAACCCATCCTCCCGGGTAGCTCTGAGCTCCCAGTGCCATTTCAACTCCTCTCGGCCGACTGCAGAGGTTTGCAGAGGTGCTCAGCATGTGCCCTTCCTGCTATGGGAAGGGTCTTGCCTGGGACATTTGGGCAGCGGTTATCTCAAAGACAGACCTGCCCAGTACTAGGTAAGATCCTAGCATGAGTCACTCAGGCTTGTAAATATTACCTGTCATGACGTACACACAGTGGATGGGACTTTTGAATTCCCACCAAGCCCAAGGCTACCATCCCACTAATTTCAGCAAAGCCGGGATGTCCCTGCCGTGTCTTTGGAGAGTTAATTGCCAGCACTCGCAGTCTGACAGGCTTTGCACCCATGGCAGGAAGCCTCCCACGTGTGCTGTTCACAGGGCAGACCCTCGGGTGCAGCATCCTCTCCTTCGCAGCCAGTGCTTCAGCCTTCCCTGGCCACCCATGGAGGCTTTTCCCCCAGCCCCAGGTCCAGCCCCAGTCCTGGTGGGATCCACACCACAGCTCTGGGCCCTGCTCATGTGGTGAAAGCCCAGCGGTGGCAAGTGTGAGCTGCACCAAAGCCACGCCAGCGCTGTGGGATTACCTGCACCAGCAGATATGTGCTCACAGACCTCCCCACACACAGAGACATCCTCTGTGTGCCTGGCTCTCGTGTTCATGTGTGATATCGCACCAACGAAGGTGGTGAAGGATCTGGAGCACAAGACTGATGGGGAGCGGCTGAGGGAGCTGGGGGTGTTTAACCTGGAGAAGAGGAGGCTGAGGGGAGACCTGATCACTCCCTACAACGACCTGAAAGGAGGGTGTAGCCAGGTGGGTTCAATCTCTTCTCCCAAGTAACCAGTGACAGGACAAGAGGAAACAGCCTCAAGTTGTGCCAGGGGAGGCTTAGATTGGATATTATGAAAAATTTCTTCACCCAAAGGGTTGTCAAGCACTGGAACAGGCTGCCCAGGGAAGTGGTTGAGTCACCATCCCTGGAAGTCTTTAAAAGATGTGCAGACATGGGGCTTAGGGACATGGTTCAGTGGTGGGCTTGACTGTGTTAGGTTTACAGTTGGACTTGATGATCTTAAAGGTCCTTTCCAACCTGAAAGATTCCATGATTATGTGATCATTCCCTCTCAAAGCAGGAAAGGAAAGGAAAAGGGATACAGCTGTGTTAGTGCTTCCCACTCTAGTGCCAAGAAACAGCACTAGAAGTGGTGTTGGTACTGAAGGCTTCAGGCCTTTGTTTTTCCTATTGTTTTGGTGAGGAGTGATGCTGCCCAACATAAAGCTCTAAAATCCAGTCCCCTGAATACCACCAACTTCTAGGTCTGCCAGCAACCTGGCATCCTATTTCCAAATACATCACAGACAGCAGTGATGGAGACAAGTCACCCCCCATCACCCAGTGATGGAGGGCGTTCCCTTGAGAAGGCGGCTGCTCCTCAACTGTCAGTAGCTCAGCCTCGGAGTGCGTGCACCCTGGCTGTACTGCTGCCTGCCAATGCCACAAGACAGAAAAACGCCTGCCCCGATGTTTTTCCATACCGAACTGTGTATGTGCAATTGCAGGTGGAGTTCATCTCCTTTAGCAGATAAAGGCCCGGATCATTGTAGAAATGTTCATAAAAACATAGTTGCTACAAGCCACATAACAGTTTTTGCCCACTCCTTCTTGTGCTCAGTATTCCCTTGTAATAAATTTCTTAATGGTTTGTTGAGTTAGTGGACAGAATCCAAAATAACGACATCAGCTATTTCCTTAATGTTTTGTTTTGAAAGCCAAGTTGGACGGGGCTTTGAGCAGCCTGTTCTGGTGGAAGGTGTCCCTGTCCAAGGCAGGGGGGGGTTGGAACCAGATGGTCTTTAAGGTCCCTTCCAACGAAACCATACTATGATTCTATGAATGTTTTGCTGGAGTGGCCTCCAGCAAACTGATGTCCAAGAACTTTTCCGTCCAATATCTGAACACTAGTTTTTAGGGGTGCGCTTTGCCAGCCTTTGCTAACCTGGCTGCTTGCACTCCTCAAATGCCAAGCATGACACAGCCACAAACACTTCAATTTTTGTGACTCTTCAGCTCTCAGGCTTTGGTAGGAGACACACCTCTGCGATCACCTTTAATCGCTTGCCTTTTGGGTTTTGCTCCCAGCTTTCCAGCTTCTCCCTGGTAGCATAAAGCCAGGATAAGAAAGGGGGACTCCAGAAGTGATATTTATGGGCTCGTGCAGCGCCCTTACCATAACTCCTCTTCCAAGTAGTTCATGTAGCTCAGCCACACTCATGCCACCTGTTTGCCAAGGCAGAACTGGAAAGGGGTTGATGTAAATCACTAAGTGAGACGATGCTTCTATTTCCCTTCCTGTGTATCCCTCTTCATTCTCTTCTGTCTCAGTTATTCATGCTCCTCTTTGCAAGCACGCTCTTTCCATGCAGATTACATGGCTGTAACGCATTGGAAGATTTCCCTCCTCCACAAATATCTAAACTTATCCCTAACTACCTAGCTAATCTGTCTATCAGATCCAAATGTCCCCAACATTTGGGGGTGTTTGGGTTTGGGATTCTGATTCAGGCTTATCTAGAGAAAACATTGAAAGGTCACTGCATTTTACTTCATCCAGCAAATGAAGCTGAAAGCCGTTCAGTGCTACCGTATGAATGTACTGCCTGAAACTAATATCTACCTGCAAACGCAGTGTGACTAATTTGGGTCTAAAAGAGTTTTATCTAAGTATTGTTATACTTTTAATGTTCTCTTTACTTTTCATCGCTTCTTTAAATCCCACCGAAGGCAAGCTTTCTCACAAGATGATGTCTTGGCTTTTTCACTGATATTGACTTCCTAATGGCAGTGGGGAATAAACCAGTAAATTAAACTGTCCAATCAATTGCCCTCCTGCCTGTATTATGTGCATTATTTCCCACCGTACATATTCAACATTACACTCTATGATCATTAACACAGTGGGTGCTGTTAGACAATGAAAGCCAGCAGCATGCTAATAAAAGGTTTAATGAACAACATGATATCCTTACCAACAGCTACAGAAAAGTTGTTTTAGGGAAACAAGAATTGTGTGTTGGGGCACATTGTACATCAAGTTGGGTTGTCTGTGCTAATAAGCAAACCCTCCTTCATCGCAGGGCTGGTGCTGAAACGCTGGCCCGGAAAGAAGGGAAATATCCCCTTGGATCAGAGATGGACAGAGCAGACATTGCCTCCTAGCAACTCGCTTTCTATGCTGTACGGCTTAACTGCTCAGCAGGACATTAATGCCAAGAAATTTAAGAAGCGTTTTTCCAGTTTCAGCACTGCTGGGTTGCTGAGCCATAGCATCACTTTTTACTCCCTAAATTTGCCATCCACATCTTACCTGCTGCTTTCCTCCGCTTTGTGAAACAGGACACAAAGTTGTACTTCTTCCCAAAGAAAGGGTCAGCCTTGCAGCTGCCCAGTTAGGACTTCTCATTCCCAACTGACATCCTTTCGACATGCTCGTTTACGTGCCAGGCTCTGAAATCCCCTGAGTCTCTGCTGGACAGTCTGGCTTTGGCACAGCTGGATTTGCAAAAAAAAAGACCCAGGTATCGTTCTTCCAGCGCAGACTCATTGCGTGACCAAGAAACACTTGAACCAAGGATGCCGAAGACTGACTTCTGGTGGGATGAAGGTTAATTCATGCCTGAAAGAGCCTCACAGAGAGTGAGAAGCAGTTAACCAGCCACGGGCAGGGCAGGGCCATTGGGGTAGCACCAACCAGGGTCTCCACATCCAACAGACTTGGTACTGCCTTGTGACGTCCTTCTAGCAAGAACTGAGGGGCTGAGGGAGGGCAAGGGCACATCAGTCACTTCTAGTTAGGCAGCCAAATCTGCCCATTCCTGGCTGTCGTCTCTTGCTCAGTATTTCTCAGGTTTTGAATAGGCCAAACGAAGTTTCTCTTATGTCTCCTGCAAGATCACTGCGCAAACTAATGGGATGTGCTATTAGGAAAGGGACTGTTGACCTCCAGTCTGAACTCCTCCTTTCTTAGTTGCACCTATTTATTTATGTTTGCTTTGAATTTGCTAGTTAAGTCCCTTTTTATTTATAGGTTTTATGTATTTCAAGATGTTTCCTTTTTACTCGTACTGTACTTGTCTCTTAATCTACCTAATCTAATACATTTTGAAGTCTTTTCACTCTTCCTCCTAAATCAGACTTTTGACCTTGATGAGACCATTTGCTGTGCTGATCTGAATTCTCTCCCATTTATCAAATCTTCTTCATCTCATAAAGGAATGAACAAGCTACTCCAGGTGTGACTGTGAAAAGATTATATCTATATATCCCAGGCTCTTTATATGTTGCTCTGGCTATTTTACCTTGCTATCCTGCATTGCAAATACAGTCCCCTAAGATTCTTTCCATGTCATCTTTTGTGCATGTCTTAGATTGTTCCTTCCCCTTGTGAATTAGAATAGCTTTTCATTTTGATTGGGTTTTATTCCATAAATGGTATCTCATTTTCTCACTTTCTCCCTGTATTTTTTATCTGGGCAAGTTCTTTCCTCTTTTTTCATGTCTTTTTTACATTAGTAATTTCCCTCAATATAATATATCTGGGACTTTCATTAATATGTTTTTTATCCTCTACTTTAGATAATTAGTAAAACCATAAAAGAACAGATGTGCATTATTTAACAAATGTCTCTGCTAGTGTCCCTGCTGACCCATAAGTTGTTACTTCAACCATTTGCTTGTGTTGCATTTTATTTTTAAAAGACACGTGATCATCTCTTAACCCTAGTAAATGATGCCGAGATGAAGATTCAATGGACACTCTCATAAAATATTCTGCAAATAACTCCAACTATAACAGTAGGAGGAGGTCATATGAGATGACCACTGCAATCTCTTTTGTCTGCAGAGTCTGTATTACATATGTTGTTTTCCCAGAGCTGTTTGTTTTGTAATTTTGCTGTTATCTATTAACCTTGACAAAAAAGGGTGCTCAGAAAGACATGAAATTTTGGTGCTTTGCATTATTGAATTTTTTTTTTTTTTTTAAAAATTTAATTCTGTGGCTCTGAAAAGACAATACCTTTCAAAGGAAAAAATAGATTGTCTTCCTTCTGTGACAAAACTACACCAGGCTACTGGAAACTAGAAATTACTTCTTCTGGCTTCAGAAGCTCAGCAAAGCCTTTTCATGATTGTGTTTCCAGTGAAATTAGTCAAAAATCTCGCCCATGCTGACTGCGTGTGGAAATCACCCTCATGAAAGGTAAAATCTTTTTACAGCATAAATCAGGGTCCTGTTTTTTGAAGCATTATTCAGTTCTTCCAATAACTTCTTGGAAAATGTTTGGTTCCCTCTATATTTTTCCCTGTTTCAAATCTTATGCACATGAATTAAAAAAATTTTGCAATGCACTGTGAGCATACTGTCCCAGAACTGCAAAATAGGGTTGTTAAATCGAAGGGCTTCAAGAGGAATAAATTATCCCTGTTTCCCCATTTACCTTTGTATTTTCTCAACTGGTGGATAAGCCGTTACTCTTACATCAGTCTAATTTCTCTCCTTGTGTTTTTGTGGCACTCCGTGCTTACAACATCCCGGCCTTCATGCTATCAGAAATGCTCTCCAAGGCTTTCAAGACCTGCATGCTTGCAAGGAGAAGGACTGTTCCTCTCTTGGTGTTCATCCCATAACCTGGCCAGAGCAGGAAATCAAACCGTTTCTGAAAGTCCTGTACAGTTTTTACTGATCTTTAACCTTCTAGAAAGCATTGGGCTATGCCAAATTTGTAATGCTTACAGCAGTGATACACAGAGTTTGTTGGCCAATACTACTGGAGCCCAGTCGGGTTTCATTGACTCTCACTGTTTAGTAGGAGAACAAGGCCACTCTCACACCCCTAAGACATTGTCCCTGCTCCGATACTGAAGGACTCCTGCAATCTCTAGGCGTTTGCAAATCAATTCCTTATCAATGTTTCTTTTAATAGTTTTTTTTTCCCTGCTCACTTAGAAACAGCCTAAAATAGCTCACACATCTCACATTACTATAGCTAGCTTATTTACATTTTGTGTAAGCAGTATACATATACCACACCTTTCCTTTGTCCAATTTTCTTTGTGATGGAAGATTTTTCTACACAGCTACTCAGCACCTCAGCCATTCTCCATTCATCCTTAATTTCAGATCCTTCATGATTTGTAAATGGCATTGCAGAATCGCTCACACAAATGCCGTAAAAAAGACAGTTTAAAGTAAGTAAAGGTCTCAACTTAGTAATCCCTGTCTGTACAGACAGTTGTACTGATGGTAGCTTTGTAGGCCAGCATCAAGTATTTTCAAAGCAGACCTGATTTGCTTCTGCAAAATCAAACTCACAGCAAAAACACAGTGTCAGAAGTGCCTTGAATTAATCTAAAATAAAGAATGACACTGAAAAAATGTCAGGCACGTGACTGGCAGTATACAGCTAAAATGAATCCCTGTCTGTACAGACAGTTGTACTGATGGTAGCTTTGTAGGCCAGCATCAAGTATTTTCAAAGCAGACCTGATTTGCTTCTGCAAAATCAAACTCACAGCAAAAACACAGTGTCAGAAGTGCCTTGAATTAATCTAAAATAAAGAATGACACTGAAAAAATGTCAGGCACGTGACTGGCAGTATACAGCTAAAATGGTCCACAGGCAGTGAGTGGCTGCCACTGTACATACATTTGTTTCAGCCTATAATTACATAGACTAAATGGATTGCTCTGACAAAAAAAAAAAAAAAAAAAAAAAACCTTTTTCCCTTCAGTTCAGTGAATATTTCCTGTTTTAAGAGAGATTACTAAGTGATAGTGCATAATTTTCTAGTGGGTCTTGAACTTTTTGCTCATTTGCCCCTGGTAATAAGCAAAGCCAATTAATCCCAAATGTTGAGCTGATGAGTAACAGTTCCTTTAAGGAACAATGATGTCATATGCCAGTACATATGCCAGCACTTTCTTAATCTCTATTAATCTTACAGACATCAATGACAGTTTACTAAATTTTGTTGTTCAGTAAGCTCCACATCCAGTAATTTCAGATGGTTTAAAGCAGATCTTACACAGGAAGATAAGACTAAAGAATAAAAACTGAAGACTACTCCATCAGTTAAATCTACAGTTAAATCTGATGATTATACAGCACTAGTGCAAAAATGTAAAAGAAAGCTTCATCTTAGCCTTGAAAATTGGTTTTAAATTATGGAAGTTGTATTTTATAACACAGAACCCTTAAAATTTTTTCCACATTGTAACTGGAAGAAGAAATGTACTATAAAATCACAAGTGCCTATACCTAAACCACATTTTCCTAAGAAGAGTTTCTGAGGTTCATTGACACTTTCTTCTATTTCCCTTACCATAAAACAAGCAAAATTTTAATTGCACTAAAGAAGGAATATCAGAGAACAGCATTGCTCCCACTAGACTGAAAAAACAACTCCCTCTATGTCACTTTGACCAAAGCACGTCAACATGCAGTACAGGTGGGATTACAAATAGTTTGGTCTGTGCTCTGTTTCTTCGCAGCCTTGGAGCTTTGAGTCCATTGCAAGGGCTATGGTGATGCCCCTGAGGCGGCAGACAGACCCGTCGGGGTACCCAAAGCTGACCACAACCTTGCCATGCCACTGCTCTGGCTGGACCAACTCTTGTTTAAGGGTTGCCTGGGCTTCTGGCTGCAAAGCTAGTCTTGTTCTGATGTGTCCATGCTTTGCTCAACGTGTTTCTACTCCAGTGCTAATGCTGCTCTGACTCCCGGCCGAGCCCTCGCCTGCTCTGACTGACAGATGAGCCTTGCCCTCAGCTCCCATTTGCCTTCCTGCAAGCCCACCACGGCTCCCCAAATCCTCACCCCTTCTCCACTCCCTGCTCAGGTGGCAGGAGCCTCTTCGAAGTCCAAGAGCAGCAGACCTGGGGCAGCCCTGCATGCCGAGGCCTCCGTCTGTGCTGGGTCCTGCTTGCAGGCTCCATGGACAGCCCAAGTCTGCTCAGCCCAGCACACCATACCCCTAGATTGCTAAAACATTGCTGGGGAAACAAAATGACACTCTAAGTGGAAGCACTAGCTGGAAAAACAGCCACTCTACACACAGACCTGCCTAAACCTGTGCTGAGCTTCACTCCCAGCTCCACATAGCTTCGTGTCTGATTTGATTGGCAATCTGCATCCGTCCGCCTCTAAGGTGCCGTCTCACCCATCTAGAGACCGCCTTGAGAACGCCAAGTGCTCTCCTTCGCGCACGATTTTTTTCTATTGCTCACATGCTCTCCTTTTTGAAAATAATAAAATATTGAAGCTAGAAGAAAGAAAAGAAATGGAAACGCATTCGCTAAAACTCCGGGGGCTGGCATGCTCCGTCTTGTACGCTGTCGGATGACAGTCCTCTGCTTACCTCTACTGCGGGAGCTCTCTGGTAGCACAGAGTGGCCTCATCTTTTCTCCTTCAAATGTGAAATCTTTTTCTGGACGCAGGGTGCAACTACTGGCTAATACTCACTTGGATGGCATTTTCTGACAGAGCTAGCTGCCAGGGTCTACAAAAGTCAGAAACACATGTAGGACCTCGGCTTGTGCTTTAAAATACAGTGCATGTGTGAGCGCTCCGCTGACCCGGAGTCAGGGAAAGGAGAATAATGAACACAGCAAGAAAGACTTTTTAAATGCAGCCGTTAAGTTTGCATTGCGCTGTGTCCCTCTACACAAACAAATTGCTGGTAGGTCCCTCATTCCCCGAAGCTGCTGCCTCCCAGTGCTCCTCCATTAACTCTTTAAGACCAGCAGTGAGCAGCTTTGGAAGTTAACAGTCCATTTGCTGTATCAGGTGCCCTGGCAGTCTGATAATTACGATGGTGAAAACTGAACCAGGGGATCCAGGAGGATTTCTGAAACAGGCAGGCAAATTGGCTTTCAGCAGGTTTCTGACTTCTATCGTAGAACACCTTTGTCTTCCACAAAATAGCTCTGCAACTGAGCAGTGACCTAATTATTAAACGCTGCTCTCGAAGGCCCTGTCTCCTGTTTGCTGTTTAATGTCTTTCTGGTGAATTCTGCTTTAAAGGCATTTGCATTTTCTTGAATCACTACTCTCGCTTTGTGCTTATGCCAACAGCCTTCAGGCTTCGTCTATACCGAGTCTGGAAATCTTTCTTTCCCCTCTCCCCAAGCCAGCCATGTTCAAACAGGGCGCTTGTGGAGAGGTGCTAATGTGTTTTCCCAGGCCTCTTCAGACATGATGGTAGTTAAAAGCATAATGTAGAAAAATGCATTTGCGAAAGGATACGGTTTTTGCCCACTTATTTTTTTTTAAAGCAGAATTATCTGATTTTCTCCGAGAAACTGAGCCAGAGCTCATTTTATTTTGTGTATACTTGGTTATAGCTGAGTTACAATTTAATTGCAGATGTTTTTGGTTGGTTGGTTGGGTTTTTTCCCAGATCACCACCGTTTAAAGATCTGTCATGGCTCTTCTTCAGGTTTACCTGGGTCATTAATGTCCTCTCCACCCGTGGATCAGTAATGTCACTAATGTGACTCCGTTCTTTCATTCTGCACCTTTGAATGTGCCAACCCTATTTTTCCTCAGAATGAAGCTCGTCTTCTCTTGCACTCTCCCAGCCACTGTTGCCCCTACCTCTCTCCAGCTTCCTGATACATTGTGCTGAGAGGTTGTGCCAAGTGGCCACTTAACATGGTCATTAATGAACATGAGCCAGGAGTGTGCCCAGGTAGCCAAGAAGGCCAATGGCATCCTGGCTTGTATCAGGAATAGTGTGGCCAGCAGGACCAGGGCAGTGATCGTCCCCCTGTACTCGGCACTGCTGAGGCCGCACCTCGAGTGCTGTGTTCGGTTCTGGGCCCCTCACCACAAGAAAGACCTTGAGGTGCTGAAGCGAGTCCAGAGAAGGGCAACGAAGGTGGTGAAGGGTCTGGAGCCCAAGTCTGGTGGGGAGTGGCTGAGGGAGCTGGGGGTGTTTAGCCTGGAGAAGAGGAGGCTGAGGGGAGACCTGATCGCTCTCTACGATGTGCTGAGAGGAGGGTGTAGCCAGGTGGGGGTTGGTGTCTTCTCCCAGGCAACCAGTGACAGGACAAGAGGGCTACGTCTGAAACTGCCCCAGGGGAAGTTCAGACTAGAAATGAGGAGGCATTTCTTCACAGAAAGGGTCGTTAGGCATTGGAATGGGTTGCCCAGGGAGGTGGTGGAGTCACTATCCCTGGAGGTGTTTAAGAAAAGACTGGACGTGGCCCTTAGTGCCATGGTCTAGTTGACATGGTGGTGTTAGGGCAAAGGTTGGACTCGATGATCCCAGAGGTCTCTTCCAACCTCATCAATTCTGTGATTCTATGTGTGATTATTGGCATTTGTTTTGGTGATTTTTATTATTTTCATACCTGTCTTTTAGCCTCTGGACATAGACCACTGATTCCTTTCATATCCAGCCATTTGAGTCAATGTGTTGGTGACTTGCTACTGTCTTAGTAAGGCTAAGCCAAGGGACTGAGAATACCTTAGGCTGTGCTGGAGCTTGACACAGCACCTATGAGAGCACAAGCATCTTGTGTTGCCACAAGCAAATCACTTATGACGAAGAAAATAAGACACCTATATGTTTAGGTGTCTAAATCCCAGCATGGAATCCATCAGCTTTAACCCTTAACTCAACACTCACCGAAACTCTTCCTGCAAGGAGAAGGTCTGAAGATAACTTAAAGGGTCTACAGTGAAAAGTTAAGCTGCAAATGTTGTTCTAACACTTTCCTTGAGACTAGTGTGCTTCAGGTTCTTGAATATGTTCAGCCTGGAATAGAATAGGTTGAAGTTGCATATTAAAACACTTCCTAACGCAAAGTGGGTTTGGAGTAAGTGCCATCTGTGCAGCCTAGCCTGAGAAGCGATGGAGAAGAATGTTCTTGCAGTCCCTGTTTCTGTAAACTTCTTAATCAGACTTGCGCAACTCTACATGAATTTCCCAGGGTGGCCTCATTAGGCACACGCTTCCACTGTCCCTTTTAAGGTGGTTACATGCCACATATGTGATCATATATTTCATATTTGGTAGTTAATGCCTCAGAACTCATATGCAAGAAAGTGCTACTACAGAATATTTGCAGATAAAAATAATTTTCTTGTATGCTGTAATAAACTGCATGGGTTTGTATCATGAATAGTGCAGTGCCAGGGAGGGCACCTTAAGTATAAGCTTTTCACACAGGTATCTTTTGTTTGATAATGGTTGAGAGGATGTTATTCTGGGGAAAAATCATTTGGTTTGTTTGGTTTTGTCAGTAATTTACTGAGTTAATTTGCTTCCTGCATATGAACATGTTTATGCTCCTGGGCAATTGCTATATTATTATAAATTGAATTACATAGTAGGATGAAAAAAACATTTGGATGGGTGTTGCTTATACATGCAGAACATATAACAATCTTGAGCTTTATTAAGCTGTATTTTTTAAATTGATATTCCAGCTGAATGGTTTCTTTTTCCCACTGAGAAGCTAGCTGCTAGATGCTGTAGTAGTGCAAGGTTAAGTCTGTTCAATGATGGGGCTCTGGTACATGATGTTCCTTTGATTTACCAAGGTGATTTCTCTCTAGAGCTGCGCGTCAGGGAGCAGATTAACAGCCAGCAGAGCGGCGGTGGCACAAATTCCCAGTCAGACAACTGGGATCCTCAGCTGCAGCTGTGGGAGGTCTTCTCTCCTCTACAATAGTGTCCTGGGCAGAATGACCTGTAAAATCACTGGGGGGGCGGGGTGGGAGTGGAGCTGGTCATATGGATTTGATTAATTTGAAAGTTATGCAGAGTGCAAGGAAATAGGAAGGTTTCAGCAGCAAGGGGAGCAGCACAATGAGAAACACCCACAGAATTGGTATAATTCCTTGGTGCAAGCTCAGAAAAACCTGTTGACTTCAATGGGATTAGAGCAGAGTATGGTATTTTTCTCAAAAATCAAAAATTAAATGAGGAATAGTATCTTTGGTAATACAATAAATGAAAAAAAAAAAAAAGTAGAAATATTCCTCTTAAATAAAAATTATAATTAACCGTGACTTTTCTTGGAATAAGCCTAGGGAAGACAAATAGGAGGGAAAATTGTAGCCCTGGAAGGCAACTGTGTTGAGGTTGTCACCTGATGGCCAACTGAGCACCAGCCACTGTAGCTACTCCCAGTCCTCTCAAGCAACAAGATCTGAACCTCAGGTCTTTGTAGTAACGTCCTGAGCACCTTCACCACCCTTGCAGCTCAAGGACTCTGTGGGGCATATGATGAGAGAAGAGTGTCTTTTTTTCTGTGCTGCATTGGGGTAGCTTTTTCTCACAGTAAAATTTAAATGCCTTGTTTTCTTAGTATTTCACCTTCAAAGTTTGCGCGCAAGAGGTTGAAATGCAATTGTTTGCCATTAAAAAAAAAAAAAACACCTGCAAAAAGCAAAACTGGGGAGCAAAAAAGAAGGATCTAATCGATCTGCAACCTGCTTTGCTTACAGCTTAGGAGCCCCATGAAGAATAAGGTATAATAAGGATGTCTGACTAGTATTGCATTGAGAAAATAATAGAATTATTGTTCAGGTTATCTAGAAAGTGTTAGATTAATCCTGTTTGCAAAAATGCTAATGAAGAATGCACTTAAGGAGTGGTCACAGAAATTAGAAATATTTGGAGGATGGATGAAGAAAGAAAAAACCTGTCCTTGCCCCGCTCTTCTGAGTTCCCTAGCAACATTGAAAAAGTTTTCAGTACTTTAGATGGCTTTCTGTTCTGCATTGGGACAAGATTAATACTCTCTCAACATCACCAGGGACAGGACTGCTGCCCCAATGGAGCCTAAAGCCCACCAGCTAGGCATTCATTCTCTCTAGGGCTTTGTCCTGAGCGATATAACCATCCAGTTTCAGGTGTAATGTGGGAGTGAAGCCTGCTTAGACTTCCTAGTCAGCATCTTTGTAAACAGGGGCATCTTTCTCTGGCCTCTCCTAGGGGCAGAGAACCTGTCATTAGAAGAAAATTTTTTAGAATAATGTTTCTAGCTTCTGAAGCTACTCATGTTCAATTTTCATGTAGCTTTTGGCAATGTACTGGGTGTTTAATCAATTTTAATTTCTCTTTGGGCTTTGAAAGGGTATTTTGCAATGTGTGCTGTATGGAAGCAATAGCACCATCGAACTAAAATAGTGAAATAGGATTTAATAGCAAATTATTCATAATAAAGATGAGTCTTACATGCCTGCTGATTTACTCAAAGAGCCATTAATTAAAAGCGCAAAGGTTGTTGGTGACTAAATTTAATCTGGCACCTTGGTTTTACTGAAGACAGGTAGCTAGGAGAAGGAGAGATGTCCTGCTATAGGATGACCTTCTTCAGCCAAGCAAACTCTCTGTTTTCATGCTGTACCCATGGCTGTCTCAGCTGGAGCTCATTCCAATGTTTTGGGCATGTTTCTGGGCTCTAAATGACCTGCTAAATCCCCATTAAACAAAACAAAACAAAACAAAACAAAACTGGAAAGATCTTTGTGAACAGTTCAGCAAAGATGCCTTCTCAATGTGCACCATCAAACAAGAAGGTTTATGGGATGCATCTTTCTAAAAAAAAAAAAAAAGAGGGCTCAGAAAACAATATGAAAAGGCTTGTTGGGTTCTGTTTAAATTAACAAAACCACATCTCGAAAGTATCTGAAAGATGGCAATGGAAAATGAGTGAAATCTTTTGCCTGCAGTGATTCAGCTCATGAATGCCCCAACACGAAGCACAGTTTGATGGGGCTGCTGTGAATGCTGTCGATCAGGTTATAACTTGTAAAAGTGCGTCAATTTTGTACTCCCAGCAGTTTCATCTCCATCGTGACCATTATATGACAGTAAGCATTTCACAAAGAAGCAGCCTCATCTTCTAGCTCAGGTTAATTATGGGTCGAGGAGGGGCAGCCTGCCAGCACCCAAGCAGCCTAGCACCTACTTTTTCCTGAGCTACCTTCCTCTGAAAATGGCTGCACTTAAGAAAATGAGCCAAAAGCACCCAAGATGGCTGCTGGTCCTTGACAAACTGCCTCCCTCCCTTCTTCTTGTTTCTCTGTCCTTCTGCTCTGCGACAGTTCCCCCACTGTGGAATTGGAGAAGGTTCCTTCATCACAACAAAGGAGAAGGAGCCGAAGGCAAACGGTTCTTTTGTGACACCTCCTGCCAACACAGCCCCCACTGGTGCTTCTGAGCGATCATCTCAGTCCTCCCAATTCTGAAAATCTTTTTTTTTTTTTTTTTTTTTTTGCCAAAAATGCTGCTGGCGACTCTGGGCATTCATGACGTAGTAATCCAATCACTCGACTTTCCTGACAATTTTTTGTTTGTTTGTTTTCAGCAGCTCCGTTGCTATTAAGCAGTAAATGTGATAAGCAGTGTAGATAGGTCATCAGTCTTGTTCTCATCAAGGCCTAAACACTGTGAGAAAAGCCGCAGTTATCACACAAATCTGCTTAAATAATTCTGCAGGTACCATTGCTGAAATTACTCTTGTTCTTCACTGCAGTCGCTTTGTTCTGCTTCGTGTATAGCTCAGCCACTGGCATTTGCAAAAAAAAGTAATTTAAACATCATTCAACTTAACAACTGATGTACCATACATCAGACCTTCCTTTATAACTCTTAGCAGCATCCTATTTTATATTTAAAGACACACTGCTAACGTGAGCCATCCTGGAATTAATGGGGTAACTGCATCCCCTCCCTCTCCTCCAAACAACCCTGCTCTGGATGTCAGCATCCGTACCGTCATCCGCAAATTCTCATTCTCCCTTTTTTACAAAATCCGTAACCGACTGGGTTCACAGATGATACAATGTGCATCTTGCTGCCCTAACCTTCCCTTTCCGGCAGCCATTCCCACCTCTCTCCATACGCTGTTGTCATGTGTAAGAATAGGCTAATATCCACCTGAATAATTTACAAACAGCCCACTGGTTGTTCAAAAGCCACCTGAATCCCAAAAGGTGACCATGCCTTAGGTGGATATTTGAGGTTTGTGTACAGCTATTTGGGACCCACTTGTGGCCATCTCTTTTCCCCTCAACCTTAATTGCTATGTAACGAGCAAAAGCACGCTTGCTGAACTTCACAGTTTTCCCTAATTTATGTTGCAAGCTGCTGGAAGGGTAGGCTTGTCATTTTCTTATGAAAAAGATGTCACACATAGGAGCAACATGACGTTCATCGCAACATGAGCAAAACATTTACCTGATTCTTTTCTGTTTGGTGGTAAGTGGAATCAAGGTCAGAAGATGGTAACTCACAGCAATGTACATAGCTAACAAATGCAACACTGAAGTCAAGAATAGCACATCCCTTCCCCAACCCTGAAATGTGTTTCAAAAGCTCTGCAGTAACTTCAGCTCACACAAAGAAGCTGAAAATGTTAGTAATAATATAAAGTCTTTAAAAAGACCCAACCAAATTCATTAAGCCCAGTGATCTCTTGCTCAGTGAATCCTGTGGGCTGCATGCTCATTACATATAGGAGTCCAGCATTTCCGATGCTATTTAATTTATTGTTTCTCACGGCAAACAGGCTGGGGGAAGAAAAGCTTCAGGGCCAGTTCTCAATGCAGTCTTTATAATGTGGTTTTCGTAACAGAGTGCTGTGCATGTTCGGAACAAAGTCTCTCTTACTTCTGCATCAAGTACTGTGACAGTCTGAATGGTGCCATAGGCATCAAGATGAAGAGTGCTTTTCTGCATCCTTTTTTCCATAAAATGGAAAATACCAACCTCTCTGCTAACTCAGGGAATCCCCCAGCCATCCTCTAACAGGTCTCCAGGATACTGCTCACCCCAGACTCACAGGGCAACCAGGCTGGCATCAGACTAGCCCTTCTGTGGAAGCCCTGCTAGGGTATTTCTCCACTAGCATTGCAGTTCAAATTAGAAGCATGCTTTTCAAAACAGTTTCTTGATTCTTCCCATTTACTGTGCTTGGGTTCACACTGCCCGACCTGGGGTTCTTCTGCAGGAGTTAAACCAAAAGATGGGCTTCAGTTACTAAAGGGTATTGAGTCCCTGGGAGCACGCTACAGCGAGTCTGAAGGAAAAACTCCTGAATCGCACAAGAGTGCGGCTGTTGGGCCCTCAGCGCCATTTTGCTCCTAATGTAGACATAACCATCACTTACTGTTTGCGCTCAGATCTATTTTGTACCCAAAGTGCTGCAACAATGTGTGCAAAGCAAACTGAATAATATATAAATTCTGCCTATCTGGATGCATGTCTATAGAGGAAGTTACTGTGAAGTTGGTGAGTGGGACTGTAAACTTACTTTACACTAACTCCTTCTGTAGACCACTCCTAGTGGTAGTTTACTCTTCCCTGAAAATGAAAATTTAAAAGCTACTTCACAGCACATTAAGTTTCCCATGCTCATAAGCCTCCAGAAGACAGGAATGCTGGATGATTAAATATTAATCTGAATCAACTTTCAGAGTCGTTTCGTTAAACTGTTTTAAACTTCTGTGTATTGACATTTGGAATTAAAGGGGATGTACTTTTTTTTTTCCCCAAAATGAACTACAATTTAATGTGAAAACCTTAGTTTTGAATAAGAGTGAACACAGGAGCTTAGCTTGGTTTAACAATCCATTTTTAAAATCTGAAATTAGTCAATTTGGATTAATTTTTTTCTGAGAACCACAGTGTAGATAAGCCCCACAGAGATCATCCTGATATTATTCTTCTCTCATTGTCCTTGATTTTCAGCCAAATGGCTTAGGAGAACCCTTCAGACCGCAAAGCCTGTAATGGAGCAAATATAATACTTTTAGGTGCGATGTTGAATTTACACAATGAATTGTATTTAACAAGTATTAACCCTTGAGATTGAAATTTTGCCCAAAGCAGGACAGGACCAAGCTTAACACTGTTGGATTCTTTTTCCATTTGTTTGGCTGCCTGACCATGTCTTTATTGAGTAAGCATGGTTTCATCTTGGAGCCTTGGCTGCTTATGTTTCATTTGAGAGACGAAACCTAATTTCCAAATTGCGTGCGGTTTATGCTCTGTATTTCTTCCCATTTATAGAATGTTTTCTGCCTTGGTATTTTGAGTGGGTAAATCCTGACACTAGTAAAATATCTTTTCAGCCTGAGCATGGCTGCTGGGATTTGTTATACCAACATGGAGGCGGACATATGTTGATTTTTACATCCAAACCCTTTGTAGACAAGCAATTTCTGAACACGTGGTGTGGTCTACGATCAGGATGCTATTGCTGCCTGGGTGCTGCCAGCCACCTGGGTTTGGCAGCTTGATCAGATCTCTACACGGGGACAGTTTACAGCGTAAGTTTGCATCTGCTCTGGAAAAAGTAGTTGAAATCTAACTATACATGTTGTTCTTATAAGGCTCCTGTTTTGATAAATGCTGTTAATATGTATACCTGGGTCTCATTCTCAAATTGAAGAGCCAAGTAGCTAACAGTTTCTTGCTTGGTAAAGTTACCCCCATGACTCTGGAGATAAACAGAATGAGAAGAAAAGAAACACCTTTCTACCTAACAAGCTTAATGAGGTTTCTGTTTCAGGATAGATTTGCATATATTACCTTAAAATTGAATTTAGCTTTAATTGGAAGGTGGCTTGTATGCTGTTTGTTACGACTGTGCTCTTGCAACTGGATACAAGAGATTATAGAGACCCAAATTCATTGCTGTGACTCTCAGCAAAGCTGCAGTAACATAACCTGATGTCTAATAAAAGAGGAAATACCAGAGCTGTAACTCACAGCAATATTATTTCCACACAAAAAGGATATGGAGTGTTTACAAGCCATCACCGCAGTAGCTCTATGATGTCTTCTGTGACTTTCTTAATTTCCTCTGTTTATTTAACTCTTGTGATTTTCCAACCTGGGTAATTTTCCCTGAAATAATTTGAAAAATTTGCTTTAATATAAAAAGTACATCCTGCTTGCAGCAGGTTATATAATTTCTATATATAGTTCGTAGAAAACTCTAAACTCTCCTTCTTATACAAGAGAACATAAATACACAGAAAATGTTATATTTACGTATATGTACACATGGCCACTGTTATAATAGAACATTAATATTTTGCACGTGCACATGGCCACTTTACTCGGAAATAACTTGAGAGGAAAACTACTTTATTTTCTCCACTGCTGTCATTGATACAATTATATTATCCTTCCCCACTGCATTGCTATCTTCAGTATCATTTCTTAGCTCTGAGAACTTTGTTCACATCAGCTGCCCTGAATGGAATCGGATGCAGGCACGTAAATAGAAGTTCAGCTTAATTATTTTCCTGTTTGGAAAAAATCACTCTTACCTGAAGCAAGCGATGCTTCATTTCCCTTTCTTGTTTTTCCCCCATCCTTTTCCCTCCCTACAGCTACAAAAATAATTATCTCCGTGACAGGCACCAAAATTTTGCTATCTGCCTCTCTCTCCGTTCAAAAGCACACTCAGCAATACTTTATGACAATCGATCAAGAATATTACAATAATAGTTTTCAACACAGTCTTCACAGACACTTTCCCTTATCCCTTTCTGGGATTTCTGTCTGCTATGAGAGCTGAGGAGTGGGAGTCAGGCTTCCAGGGGCTTCCTTCTATCCCTGCCACCGATTCTGAGGAGCAAGTTTCTATACCCATCTCCACAGTCTACGCACACCCTAGGTGCCCAAAATTCATGGTCACCATCACCTTGCCTCCCTTTTTGTGATTCCTCTTTTTACAGGGGATTAACACACAAACCTCAGCTTCTGCCTGATGGCACATCCTCTGCGAAGGCTTCCCATTCACCACTCGGTCCCTTCCAGAAAGATGGAGACAACTTTTTATGCCAGTTTGCAGCTAAAACAACTTGGTTGACCACCACACCAGGGTGAAACTACAAAATTACGGCTTTAGTGCAGGTTCTTACTGCCTACAGCCATGTCCTGTTTCTTTGGTCACCAGTGAAGTAATTTAACCACAGTGGCTCAGTTTCTCCATCAGTAAAACACATGTGCTAATACACACATAACCCTAATCCTTAATATTACTTTTCCTAAAAGAGTCCCGAGAAGCTGAATATATTTGAAGAGCGCTTCTCGACACTCAGCTGAAACATCTTATTGACCTGTAAAATCCTTTCTGGATTAGATGATACAGATCCTATACCAAATTCATCATGGCAGCAATAATAACTGAGATGATAAAATAATCCAAAGAAATCAACAAAAAAGCAATGCTAAGAGTCATCCTGTTGTGAGTCTAGAGGAAAAGGTAACCTTTTCTCCTTCACAGCTCTGGAATAACAGTCCAGCTTTTCTCATCTTTCAGATAAAAACCTTTGAGTACTGCACTTAAACCTGCTTTTTTTGCTTTATGAAAGTAGCTCTCAGCAGTGCGAGCATATAAAGTGTAAGTGCTTTTAAGTTTATTATTTTTTTAAAAAAAATAAACATATTTAAGAAACTTTAAGCTAATTAAGTTAAATGGAGATGCACCCTGGCTTCTGTGTTTGCTCTGTCACTGCCATGTGTGGAACAGAAGCAATGGCAACACTAGTGGGATGGATCAGGAAGAAATGGGTGAAGATACCTGCAAAGCATTTAATTGTACTCCCTTTGACATAATTGGGACTTCAGGTGGTGATTTCATCTGCAGCAGGACCAGGTCCAACTAGAAACAGAAATTTTTATACTGGAAGATTGATGAGGCTGCACCCAAACTCCCATGTAAAGAGAGCTCCTTGCAGAAAACCATATAAATGTCTTTTTAATTGCAGTAGGAAAGCTTGATTGTAAACCAAACTCAATTGCGTTTACTCCAGGCAAGCCCGGGAACAAGAGTAAGAAGGAACGGTAGCTATCCCACTGTTCTACATGCATGGGCTTGAACGAAAGCTGCCATTTTACCTTTTGTGGCCCACTGTTGCTGCTAGGGTCTTCAGAAGGATTGGAAAGGAGCCTACAGCCTCACTGCCACACGTACGAGATGGCCTACGAGGAACATGAGCACAAAGCAGCAGAAAAGCAACATCACTGTGTGAAGAAGGCTGGAGCCAGAGACTCAGCTTTCAGCATCAGTTCTGCCAAGACGGTACAAATATGATCCTGTCCAAACCAGCTAATTGCTCTATGCAACCTTTTCTCCATCTGTTCAAAAAAGTGAAATTGTATTATTTTTGAAGGTAAGTGGCGTGGACCCCATAAATGGCATTCTCCTATTGATCTTCGCTATCACTCTTCACTATCATCAGAATTATTGCATCTAGTAAAGAATTTGCAACTCAGTGGAATTTGGAGAGTGGAAAATATTATTTAATACTTTGGACATATTCAGAAGTGGAATTACAGCTGTGCAGTCAGGCTCGCTATTCACTGCTGGGGACACGCAACTAAGCACACACAGCAGGGCTTGATCCCGTGCAAGCCGAAAGGTAACCTCTGAAGATAACAGTACCACAGAATTGGGCTCCTACTGTCCACAGCCTTGTCAAATTCCTGGTTAGGAATTACAGGGTAAAAAAAAAAAAAAAGAAATAATAATATTTTAACATGGACCATTTTAAGGAAATGCAAGCTGTAGACAGGCAAAGCTAAATGGATAAACAAACAGAACAGGCACAGAAAAGCAAACACATGAAAATCTCATGCCAGTGGAAATATGTCCCAGGCTATGTACGTTGTCAAGCAGTAAACAAATTAAAATAAAGAGGTCTCGCTGTACGAGAAAGGCAAGTGGTTTCAAATAGTTTTTAGTATTGGTAAAAACAAGGTCAGATTTGCGATGCCTGTCTCACTTCCAGACTTTAGTGGGAGAGCTGAGGGGAGTGATTCATGGAGAGCATGCAAAAAGCAGTGCCAAGATGGACATAAGTGCTGAGAAGGACATAAGCAAGGTTGAATGGGTGGTCCTGTTTGTTTGGTTTTTCATAATGCAAGAACAACAGAATGTGAAATGAAATTAGAAGGCAATATATTTAAATTGGCAATTAGTTCTTCAATGTTACCTTGAAAATCAAATAGCTCAAGAGCAACAAAGTGTTCCTTTGAAACTCGATAGATTTTGTAGCGAAAGTAAGCAATAATCAGTAAAAGCACGAAATGCGAATGTACGTACAAAGAGAACCTCCCTAATGCCTACAGATAGCATCAACAAAACTACATGCTGCTTTCTCTGAGACACAGAGTTGGCTCCTTGCAGAGACAAGGGGCTGCCTAGGATTGGCAGTTTCTATCAAGTTTGACCTGATATATTCTTGCAGTTGATCCACTAACTGAGAAAAGACACTAACACATACATACATAATCTTTGCTTCAGTCTTAAGAGGCAAAAATCATGACGGATGCCAGAACTAGCCAGAAGTTTCCCCAAGGAAAGGAATGTTAAAAAGGAAAGGAAATATTAAAAAAAAAAAAAAAAGGAATGAATGCCAGAATGCACAGTAAGTAAATTAAAAGATGTAAAGACTGACCAAAAATCTGGAGCCAGATACTAGCCACAGAGACATTCTGATGAAACTGGCAAGAGATAAAGGAGGCACCTCAGGAAATGTATTTCAATCCTCGCAAATAAATTGCAACTTGATGTACTACTGGGGCAGGGGAAGGAGGAGCGGAGGGAAAAAATGAAAATCCAGCAGGACACCCTCGTTATTAAACCCATAAAAGTTACAAGTGTGGTGTTTGCTGTTTGCATGGTGGAGCGGCATCCTGCGGTGCCCTACATGCGGGCAGCCCCCGAACACACACTCGCATCCAAAGGCTTTACATTTCCCCAAAAAGGAAATAGCAGATAGGAAACCTGAGGCAGGGAAATGGCTCTGCCTCAGCAGGACCAGGGGCCGTGCAAAATCCCCAGCTCGCAAAGGCGACGACCCCCGGGTGCCTGGGGCTTTTGGGCACGACTTCCAAACGCGCCGCCCAGTCGGGCTCCCCGGGCGCGCTCAGGCAGCAGCTCCACCGGAGTTAAGACCAAAACTCGGCAAAACAGCTCTCCCCAGCCGTGGGAAGCATTTCACACGCAGCGTGGGCTCGCTGACAGCACTTACCTGCCGGATTCAGGCTGTGGCTGCTTGCACTGAGCCTACGAGAGGATTTGGAGTGGGTAAACTTACCTGAGACCGACAGCGCGGCTAGGACAAGTCCATGGACCGGGAGAGCCCATTCATTTTTTGAAAGTGCGTTAAATTAAGGCTCGGGCTTAGTTTTTTGGGGGCAACTCACGCCAGCTGCTTACAGGCGGGAGCTACTGTTCTGGGGAGGCCAGGGTGCGCGTTGCCCCGGCGGAGGGGTGTTAAAACAAGAATATTAACGTCGTTACCTCCTCGCCGCTCAG
>NW_009625772.1:444-19391 GCF_000690535.1 Cariama cristata | reverse complement strand
TGTTTTAGCCAAACCAGGACAATACTGCAAATGATTGTGTTGTAATTTAGCATTGTGTCTAGACTCCTGAATGTTACTATATTACCACTAATAATAATAAAAAATAAAGTTAAAGCAAGCAACACTTTCCTCCATATACGTTTTCTTTTGAAATTTATGTTTTACATTTATCCCAGAAGAAACAATGACATAAATTTAAAAACCAGTATAAGTTGTAAACTGATAGCCATGTAATCTACAAATACATTGTTATCAAAAATTTGTCATGGAAAGGTATTAAATTGGATATAATACACTACTCACAACAAACTCATAGTTCTCACCAAGCACCAAATAATATGAATTCGATCAAAATACATAAACCTTCTTGTACAACACAACCCTATCATAATAAGGAAGAGTTGAGAGTATGCAGGTGAATGGCAGCAATCTCAGGACATGATGTGGGACACAGTCCACTAGTGACTGCTACTGCAGGAAAAGTAACTTTCTTAATTCCCTGCAAATTCAGCACTTGAACTATTGGATTCCTCCTTTTTATGTTGTCACTAGTTTGGAATTTTTAAGCCTTGCAAGGCAATGCTGTTTAGTATAACCCCACCAATGGAACCTCCAGCTTTTGATCCTTAATGAAAACAGACTTTTCTCCTCATCAGCAGTGCAGAGTTTTCTGAGGCAACTGCACTACGATTTGTCTTAGAAGAAGATCTTTCGTGATGTGTCTCTTGTACTTGGGAGCTGATATTGAAGGCAATGGCAGCACTACTAATTTACCTCTACCTTGCAAAACTTTGGCATCAAGAACAATGAAACTATGGAAGTGTGGGCTGTGAGAAAAATTCTATAACCTGTAGCCCTGTCATACAGTGTTGTCATTGCTAGTGACAGGCCTCAGACTTTGTATCAAATTTGCTGTTCCTCAGAATTGAGGTTTGTCGGGCTTGCTTTGTCTGAACCTGAGCTTTGTTTTACCTTGTTTAACTATAGCAGCAATTTTTTTTTTTTTTTTTTTTGACCAGGTGGCTATGGCTAATTTCTTTTGCTTATCTTTGTTCACTGCAACCTTAGTTTTATAAGCATAGCAGCAACAAATAGTTATTCTGTTTAGAATTAGGTATTTATGACCACACAACAATGATGTAAGATACTCTGGTATGACAGGAGAGTGCTTGAGAAGTGGAGATCTAAGTGGCTTTAAAGTGCAGGCATGGATGACAAGAGATAGGGTGAAGACTGGCACGGGGGAAGAACATTTCCTTTTGCACTTTAACAACATTCTGAACTTAAAAAAACTTCAAAAAACAAACAAACAAATACCAGCTGGCATAGTGAGATCTGCAGTCAGTGGCTGAAGGTCATACTGCTAGATTAAAGTTATCTTAGTGATGTATACATCTTAGTGAAGTCACTTTCAGACTTCACTACTGTCAATATTTTAGGAAACAGAAACTACTTGCAATAAGAATTGTGTCTCCATGCAAACATTTGATTTGTGAAGCTAGAGGCCCTATAGCAACTGTGATTTTTCATGAAGATCCCATTCTTTTTAAATACAGTCATTTCTATCATCATTTAATGCTGGGTTGGCTCTTAAAATGGGCAGCAGACTCTCTCTCTTTGTATAGCCCTGTTTTAGCCAAACCAGGACAATTACTTTTTCTGCATTTTACTGAAAAACTCAGAGAAGTTTAATTGTATCATAGTAGGACTCAGGAAATTTGCAGAAATGAATGCAATAATCACCTGTATTTTCAAATGTCTATAAAAAAGTTTTGGCTAAAGCTAACTCTTCCAAACAAGGCTTATGCAAAATTCAGAAATCACAAACATTTCCAACAGGTAGCTTAGATGTGAACATAGTGTTCTGAGAAAGAAAAACATTTAGCTGTATGGATGTGAGATTCTCCGTTTCAGCTGACCTTGAGGCTAGTACAGCCCATTTCGTTCACTAAGACCAGTGTGGCCCTTTGAAGGTTCTGAAGTCTGTGAAGAAGACCAATTCCTATTGTGTTAAATACATCATACACAGATACGAATTTAAAGTAGATCTGGCAAATTCCAAGAGAAACATTTCTCAACTTGGAATGGATGATCCTAATCTTTGCATGGAGAAGCAGAAGATAAATATAACCCTAGAAATGCTACATGGTAAAATTTATTTTGTAACCATGTTTCCCCTCGATAATAGAGTACCACTGCATTTTCTAGAGTATTATTTGTCTGACTTAGAAACATCGTAATACAATAAATATTAACAGTGATGATAATAAATAATTTCAATTATATTAGTTTGCATCCTGTCTGTGGAAAAAGACTTTTGCTAAGTATTAGAAAAACTATAATGTTTTAGGTTTCTACATTGCATACCTAAGTATGCAGTACTCAATTTTAAGCATGTGAATAGCCTGAGCATTTTAGGAAGCTGTTAAGACTTGACAGGACTTTAAACCTGAATGATACCTATATCAGTAAAATATAACTCAGCAATTGTGCAATTAACAGAACCAGTGTTTAGTTTCAATGTAGAAAGCCCATTTAACTAATTCTTTCTAAGGAAATGTGTAAAACGTACAACTATGTCTTTTATTTTTATTTTTGTCATGAGGAAATCCATCAAAGGCACATCTATGAATAGGCAACATCTGCTATTCCATCATTAGATGTTCACAAGATTTAGTCTTACAGAGCTGCATATTCTGGCTTTCCTTTGATTACTTGGTTACAGAAGAACTACCTTAATTACTGTTGGAATCATGAGGTAGGAAGCACATATCTTTCCTCTTTGTTAATTAAATCTGAAGTAGTGAAAAACAATTTCTCATAGAGAACTACTCTTAATAATGTAAAACACAGCACTCATGAACGGAAGTGTTTTATGACAGAACTGCATCTTGTTTTTCCCCAAACAAAGCAAAATAAAATGAAAAAAAAAGTAGATGTCCGGGACTTCTTACTAGAGTGTATACAGTATGTCTTTTATTCTAAACTATTTTGACATTGCTTAGCTCAATGTCTCAAGCTTGAACACTGGTCTCAATATTAAACACTGCAGTACTAAACATCTATTTATCTAGACAGTAACCATTACATTATCCGCTGAAGATACATTTGTGCAGTCCTAAAGCATCATGCTGTGATATGTCGTATCTGTACATTCTTGAAACAATTTATCATACTCCACTACAGATATGAAGGCCAAAGAGATATTTTCACATATATTCAATATGAACATGTTCTAATACACACAATTAGCATCTAAATCTACCCTGTAGACAAGTGCATGTCAACATCTGTATTTCTAAAGTACAATTAAAATTTCAGTAAATATTTTTTCAGTCGTTAATTCAGTGCTTGCATAAAAGGCCAGTTCCTGAGACTTCCACCATCATCCTTTTTTAAAAAATGTGACCCAGTCTTGCCTTCAGCTGAAAAGCAAAAACTAAAAACTAAAATACCAAACTGTACAATGTATAATTTCATAATAGTACATCACATATGACTACTGTTTGGTTTTCATGGGCTAGATTAGATTAGATGCAGAGAGAAGTTGGGACTTTGTCAGAAAGAAACATCTCAGAAGGCTATTTGGAAAGCGAGCTCCTTCCACTCTGAATTCTGCAACAGTGTTCTTCCCATCTGTACTGGGAGTCTTGTGGAAGACATTGTATTCCATATTGTTAGCAAGCCTGGCCAAGCCATGCCTGCTCTATTGGGCCCTGTGCTTAGGGCTTGAGCAACCCATATGTTAGCATGAACAGCTGCTTTAAGGGAACCTGTTGGCATGCCCCATGCCAGCCTGTGTTGTGCTGGTGGATGTTAGGACAGAGATAACATCCCAGTCTGTCAGGACATGGTGTGTGATTCTGTTTTTTACACAAAATAAAGAGTACAACAGTATGGGAGGGAGAAAAGAGTCTCCATGGATGGGTTCTGCACAGTGTGCTATAGGAAAATCCACCCATGGTCCGTACTGCACGGAAGAAGGGTTTAGGGTTCCAACATATGAGGGATGCAAGATTTACTCTTTATCTATAATCCTCTTTATTCTCTCTTATTAAAACAGCTATTTTATTACACCGTTTGCTATTGGGCCTTTCTCACTGAGATCTGGAATGAACTTTGCACTGCCCTACCCCTCCCTGCTCCCACCCTCCCCTCAAGGGCAAAACATCATCCACGCTAATTGCCCTTCTTCCAACATATAGGACCATACAGACCCTACACACTTTAACTACCAGATCTTCACTCATACAATTACATGACCATAATTCTATCCATCTTCATTTTTATGTACACATTTTAATTTTTTTCTCTGTCCATGAACATCACTTAGCTGATGTAGACCACTCAAAACACTTGAGACATTTGTTACATGTATTTTGTAGGCTGCAATTAATGAGGTATTCCATATGCAACTGAGGAATCG
Source organism: Cariama cristata (assembly GCF_000690535.1). Lineage (NCBI taxonomy): Eukaryota > Metazoa > Chordata > Aves > Cariamiformes > Cariamidae > Cariama > Cariama cristata. The sequence continues at coordinate 14,965 of NW_009625772.1, read as the reverse complement.
GAGAGTATTAGTTGATACTGTGATATTTCACATTAACAATGGATGAGCTGAACTTGCTGTGAATACTGTGACTTCATTGGTTTCCTGGAATTTTTTTGCATCTGCTTTGAAAGAGATTCAAGTGCATAAACATATTGTTATTTTCTGCCATTATATGACCTTACACATACTCTTGTGTAAATACTCAGACTAAACAGAAATGTTTTCCTGATAGCTCTGTATCTCTGAGTAGGCTTAGAGCTATCACTTATTGTTTATGAACACAGTATATTTCTTTCTTGTGTTGAAAACTCCAGTTTAATAGTAGCTCTTTTTCTTCCTGCTGTCTTTCCCTTTCAATTTTTGAGTAGAATTTTCAAGAGACTAATGATATAAAATTGATGACTTGGTAGCACTAGCTTGTGTTTATCTAAGAAGTCTGGATTGCTAGGTAGGTTATGTAGACCATAAACCGTCTGACAGGGCTCTGTAAATGTGTTTAATGGGAGATTTTCTGATAAAGGTACTGGAAAGGAACAACTCTTTTTTGACCACTCCTAAGAGCTCACACAAGAAATCCTGTGAGTCAAGTACGACCCCCTATCAGCCAGGTTGTCACAAGAAACTTTAGTTTAATAATCAGTATATCTTCTTGCTTACACACTTACGTCAGATTCTGATGTTAGACTACAGTGCTCATACTTCAGTAAGAGGTTTGACTTATGCTAACTCTCTAAGGAGGCAATTGTAGCCATGGAATAAACAGTTGGATTGCAAGTTCCAATTCTCAGGACTGGATCGCAGGCACAAGGTCTTAATGTAATGAATGTGTTGAGAGATTCTTAGACTAATAGATAGTCCAAACACTGAAAAGGCAGAAAATCAAAGCTCTCCTGTTGTTTCTGGCTTCTTTGGCAGCAATGAGATGAACTTCTGCAAGAATCGTATATGAGGGCACCACCAAGAATGGGACAGCATGTTCTCCAGAAAACCACCAACCGCATTGTATTTATGGTCGTCTTTGGTTACATTTGCCGTTTGAAATGATAGAACAGCAATATAGTAGCATCAATATGCTGCAGTGTGGAAGCACCTGTGACTGATGAAACCTACCCTCTGGAGTCAGAAGTATGGTAGGTACAGTTTGCTTCAGCATGAAAGTTGGTTCATAATTCTGAACTGCAACCAGAATGACCAGGTTGCAAATCAATGTTCTTACGATTTAGTGTCCCTAAATAAAAGAAGTTAAAATTTATTTTAAAAAAATGGAAAAAGAATGTCAGCTTGTTGCAATAAAAATACTCACTTTACACAACACCTATCCTGAAATTTTGGTTTTAACTATTAAAGGATAGTCTGATGCTTGCTTACATGGAGATCACAGTGCAGTACAAGATAGGGTATGCTTGTAAAGTACAACAGTTATTTGTTGCTAACTCCATGTTTCAGTTAGCTCTGATCACTGTTTTATCAGAAAAAGCTGTCCCATATGAATCTGTTGCTGAACAGATATTGTATCTCTAGTTCCTCCCGTACCTGAATCTATGTTGTTTCCATACAGACAAATTCTTTAAAAAAAAGAAATCAAATAATACAAACTGAAACATAAACAGTGTAGGAAAGAAGGCAATTCCAGATGACAGGGGTTAGAAACACAGTCTGTGAAGCACAATTCTCCTGCTTCTTGGTTTATGCTTAATTACCACACTTGCCACAAACAGGTCTAAGCTACAAAACTTGATACTGGATTTTTCAGAACACAAAGCCTGAGGCTTGCATGCAGGTTCATTTCTAGATCAGGCAGTGGGGTAATGTGTGTGTGTATTTTCTTTTCTTTCTTTTTTATTTTTTAATATGAATTCTAAAACACACAGAATGGGTAAAAATGTAAGTGTTCAGAATGCTAGTGCAGTACAATGTGAATATAACAATCATGAAAAAACACAGACAGAATGATAGCCTTGAACCCGGGCACTGCTAAACAATTTTTCTTTAAGGGAGATAAAATAATGAAAAATACTTGGTTAAACTGCTGGCCAAACTCTTATTGTTTGTACCACTCCTGGAAAAGACCCTGGGGAGCAGCAGCGGAATCTGTGCTATTGATTGGCTGGTTAAATAGAGGCCTATTAGATTCAGACAGGCTAGATTGATTATACAGCAGCAGCAGGAGCTCAGACTCAGAGCTGAGTGAACGTCAGGGTGAGAGAGAGGGAGAGCAAGCGAGAGAAAGCGCACAATAGAGGGAGACTGTACACACTATAGCATCAGTATGTGCCTGCTGGTGCCCGATAACACCGACACCAAGCTCCTTCAGTGGACAACTTGCTGAGCTGCCTTTTTTCATTTGCAAGAGGATGCCAGCTCTAAGTCAGTGCAACTGATAACAGACTGGACATTGGAATAGTTTGCTTTACTTACAATTACATCTCTTAGTTCTGCATCTCTGAAGAAAGGCTTATTACGGAAGACAAAAATTCATCTTGTCCCCTGAGCTCACATAGTACTGATGATATACAGAGTTCGATCTTCCAGGTAAGTAAATTATCCTTTGCTTTTCTGAAGAGCTAAAAAAGGAATTATTATTTTTTTATCTTGCATGTTAAATGCAAGTGTTGGTATCTGTTTACAGAATGCATTTATGGTACTTAAATTTCTTTTACTCACAGATGATATGTGTCAAATATTATGTACACCCGAAGCCAACTAAGAACAGGACACGATTTGTGCATTGTATTTGTCATGCTTAACCCTTCAAGTAAATAGGAATGAAGCATCTGGAAAAGATGATTTCTAACTACTTGTGTGACGTTTTAATGTAACTTGTCCCACATATGTTAGGCAGTCTGGAGTAATAACAGCACACAAACTCTGATGTATTATTAATTCATTATCGTACATGTTGTGAAGCCAGGTAGAGAGAACATTTACCTGGAGGATTTCTCAGTGCTTGTCAGTAATTTGAAACAATATCTGTTTTTTTGACTGTAAGCTTACCTCTGCTGTGCAAACATGATCTGCCTTAAATAATATGGCATTAGACTGCCATCTTTTTATAGATACAGTAGTTATTGCTAACATTCTGCCTGCAAAGTAAAGATCAAGGCTTATGACCTGAAATATGAACCCTAAGATGTTCTGTTACGCTGTGCTGCGTGTCTGAAGCAGCCATTCCATGGACTGATTGCTTGTTTTGATGTGACATTGACACTACTGTCTCCTAACTGTCTAGCTCTACATAAACTTTCTACATATTTCCTTCAGCTGTGTTGGAAATGGTTTTGCTGTGATAGGTGATAGGTTGTGAGGGGTTGCTGTGATTTTGAAGGTGATAGGCTAAAACTGAAATAACCCAGCTTTAGGCTACATAGCAAGTCAGGAGGTTGATTGACTCAGGGTTTACAGGCCATGGGAGCACAATGCTAAGACAGCAGCACTGTCGCTTCATTAGTAACACATTCCTTCCAACCATGATAATCTGCACCACCTTCCTCATCAGTTTGTGCACTCTGCTCCTTGCTCCAAACTGAAACGAATTTTTCGTATACCAGCTATAGTCATTACTCCCTGTGAGGGAAGCAGATGCATCAGTCTGTTAACCCAAGTGTTTAAGCAGATTTGCACCCAGACAAGTACAACTTTCCAATGCTTTGTTCAGTTAAGAAACTGCCTATAGCAGGCTACTGCTGCTAGACTATGCACCTAACTGTAATCCTTTTTATCCAATGACAAAAACATCACAAATACAGAAAAGCACTTTCTTCTCTTCCTCTACTAGCATATTTTTAATAGATTTCTATAAAGTACCGTACTCAAATACTTAATGATGTCTCAAAATCCCAAATGTGAAGTAAAATTCCCACAGTTACCAAAATGATTATAAATAATTTGTAAAAGGCATTATACATATTGGGGACCTTAGGCATATACAGATTTTTTTTAAAACTAACAATAATTTGAAGGGGTGCCTAAGTGTCCACATGAACAAAATATGCAAGGCTTAAGAGACAGCTTCATCTTCTATAATGTATTACGTGAATAAGCACTTGCAAAACAAGATGTGAACTGATGAGCCAAAACCAAAGGCTCACTTAAACTATAGCACCTGTGCTGTTTTATTTCTTTATATTTTCTCTGTGAATAATGTCTATATTGGTTTTTAGATACACAATTGATCCATGTCAGCAATCTTAATGTTTCCTTCTGAAATTCTTTCCAGGTAGCAAGAAAATCACTTGGGGGTACGTTTTGCCACCTTAGCTTTCATTGAGTAGTATTTTACTCCATAAAATACTGCCAGACATGAGGACTGCACACATTGGCTATGGAGTCAGAGTCTGACCATAAATAACAGAGACAAACACTTTATGCTTTAATTCACTGACTGAAAATTTTAACAGTAAGACGAAGACCTGATTATTGAGAGATAGATCTACCAAATGTAGACAGAATTTTATAAGGGGCTAAGATAACTGGATGTCTAATTCACTTTGGCTTACAAAACTTAAGGCCTATCTCCAAATATTTCATGTGCAGTTTGACTTGCAAAAATAATCCTTTACATGTGCTCAAAAGCTTTCTTACAGCTCTCAATAATCTCTTTTCTCTCTGAAAAGCCTTGTTTACTATGCCTGTGCTTTTTAAATATATCTTATAATTTCATGATTGGAAATAAAATCACGCTAATTCTATGATTTCAAAGACAGTGATCAGATTTCCTCCAGATTAGTATCTGTTAGTATGTGGGTTACATCCTAACCATAACACTCCAAACAATGCTAAAAAGTATTTATTTTTGCAAAGGTAATATTCCATTTGAACAGTATTTTTTTAAAAAACACAAAAGAAAATCAGAAGCCCAAACAATTAGTTAAGCTTATACTCATGAAGTATATTATTAATTTCCATATTAAAGATTTACAGTGTAAGCATTGCCTTTTGTCAGATTCAGGGAAAATAGCTGAAAAAAACTCGAATCAGAAAGATTTTAAGAGGTTACATATTACAAATTATGCATTTTCTTTCAAGTCTATAATACTGTTAATCTGGACTTTTTGCAACACTTTAAACTGATTCAGTTTATCACCCTTTTCTCAAGAAGACTAATCTAGCCTTTTTGAAATTAATTTTGTACTGTTTTCCAGCTTGAGCTCATGGAAAGTGAAATTTATTTTTATTTTCTTAGATAACTTGAAGCCATTAGGGGGCTCTTTCCTCCTACAATATTGCACAGCAAACTGCTTAAACAGATATAGCTGGTTACTAGACTTATTACCAAAAAAAGTCCTGCTTGAATGAATTTATTCTGGGTAGGGACTATTTTAATGATACAGAGCAACTCAAAATATTTTTTTTTTTTTTTTGAGGGGAGAGGAGTGCGTGTGTGTTGGGGGGTTTGTTTGTGGTTTTTTAGTGCAGATAATTAAAAGAGGATAGTTCTTCCACTGCCAGTTAGACGGTTATGTTTTGAAGTTTCCTTGTGCCCTGTAAAGGAGAAGCAGGGAACATGTTGAACAAGAGCACAGTACTTTGAAGTAAACTCTGAGGTTACTAAGTCAACAGTCTGATCAGACTGAATAAGAAGTACCACTAATGTCCAAAAAGTTTAATTATTCCAGTAACTGTGACTAGCAGTGCAGCTAGGATTGAAAAAAAGTTATCCTGTTGAGTACTGTTATATTGTACTGATAGGAAACTTAAGGATATAGAACAGACACACTCTTCACTTAGACAGCTTGCTTTCAGAAGTGTACAGTATGTCACCAGGATTTTTGGATTACTGTTCACTGCACAAAATGAGAAAGGTAGTTTCAATTCTGCAAACATTTACTCATGTGAGCAGCTGCACTGAAGTTACTGTGGACCAAATTCTAATATCCTTTGTTCTGCCTATTATGCCTTTAGTAATTCCTGTAAATTCATTGCGCCACTGTACCTGCTATCAGCTGTGAAGTTTGTAGCACTCCTTGTGGGAGTTAGAAATAACTACTGAATAGCCAAATACAGCCTAAGACAAAGCAATAGATTTTTTGTAAAGCACAGCAAAGCGGTTGTAAACACTGCAGCAGCATGCTGGGGTGAGGCCAACAGAAACATGGGTGTCAGAAGATATGCAAAATAGTTGTCCACCTGTTCTAGTTTTGAAGAATTTTCTTATTCCTACTACTCTTGAAAGTAAAAATTCCGTGTTGGTACGTGACTTTACCCATCATGACCACCTTTCTACTTTACATTGGATTAACTTGGAAAGATTTCAATGCTACCAACTCCTTTCAGGAACAAAAAAAAAAAGAAAACAAAAAAAGGATTGATACCCTTTGTGGTGCTCTACGTTTATGACATAGGAGAATAATCTGGCCAAATTGGGATTTTTTTATGTTTTTCCTTAAAAAATTATGTCCTGTCTTGGTTTTACTACAAGTCTGAACAGTCTCTCAATCTATGTACACACTTATAGCAACTATCTTATGACATGCAAGGAAGAACTTTGTTCTGTTGAATAGCACCTAAAAATTCCAACCAGGATCTGAAGACATCGTGTTTACAGCTGTATTGACAGGGAAACAGCCTCATGCAATATAGTTGAAACTGTCAAACGCTGAATAAATCAAGTATTATTTCTGAGATACATAACTGATGGTTCAGACTCATGCTAGATGATCTTCAGTAACTATGTTATTAGCACATAGTAAATACAGCATCATACAAATTAGCTTAGTGTCAGTGGAAGAGGGCTTTTTCATTGCTTAAAGGTGGTTAAAGTTAACTGCAACTCGCTTGCATTTCAAGTAATTAACTATGTAGATGAACACTCAGCAAAGCTGAGCTGGTATAATTATTAGATATCCTGACTTTATTTAAGGCCCATATCAGACTAAGTAAATCACCTGAATATGACAGGACGTCTGTGGCGGAAGCAAGTAAGAGAGACCAGACTTTGGCTGGAGTCAAGTGCTCTAGCTGTAAGACTCTTTTTCTCCTCTATAAAACACGGTTTAATTCAATTGTACGCTCTGCTTCCTTGAAAACAATGAAATTTCATTAAAAAAATAAAAATTAAACCCATACAAGATTCTTGTCACAAAGTTTCTGCAGAGCTTCACTCCAGAACTAACTCTAATTTACTGGTTGGTTAATTTATCCCTTATATACACACACTATGCAAAGCACGTTGAAATACTTTTGAATGAAAATTGATGTATAAATGTAAAGTATTATTATGGCAAACAGAAGTCACTCAAACTTCAGCTAATGAAACCTGCAACAGTCTGGGATGCTCTGTCAAGCATGAACAAATCATTTGTCTCTGATGAATGTTTAAAGGCTGACAAAAAAACAATTCTTCAGACATGTACTAAAATAAGAAATACTTACGATTTTTTTCCCTGTTTTATGCTTTTCTATAATATATGCAGGGAATCATTCATATGTCTAGATGTAAGAAGTAGAGAAGTTTATAAAAGCAATTAATGTATTGTCAAAACATTTTAAAGGCAAATAAAGTGCAGACTAAAATACACATAATAATGTAATAAAAAGCAAGACCTCTTGCTCTTAGTTGATTTACTGGAAAAAACAACATAACTTAGCAAATGGGGAGTCTTTCCCAACTCCTGTTAATGCAACTTGCATTGAAAGAACAGTCTGCTGCTTCCTCATATTTGCGTACAATCCCTGGGTTAAACCTGAATACATATATATATACACACATACATATGTGCGTGTATCTCTACATCTACCTATATTTAAGCTTATCCTTTACTGTTCGTATTCCACACAGATGTATATGCACCCATTATAGTGAATTTGCAACCTTTAACAATACAGCCATGTAGAACCCAACCCTGTTCTCTGTGTTCCATAGAAGAAAAGGGTTTATGGCTTTTATTGCTTTATCTGAAGCCACTTGTGGGTACAAGTCAGGAGAAAGGTGCCACCAAGAAACACAGATCAGTAGATAACCAGATGCCAGGATCCTAACAACAAAATGGCATTTTCCCTGATATTAGAAGTATTTGGTTAACATCATCTGCTTTAAAGTGGTGAGAGAGCAGAAAGGCTTTGCTGTGCTGCATGCAATAAAGTACCATTGAAGCATGCAGTACAGTTTGGAGAAAAGCTCTTAAAATATGGGGGTTTACTTGAATTTCATAATATTTAGAACTGAGCCAAAAGTGCTGTTGCTTTGAAAAACACTGATAATATTTGGCTCTGGAACAAGGCATGGACAGATCTTTCTCTGAACAGCAAATATTAACACTGCTCTGTGCAGTATAAAGTACGTGACCAAAGTGACCTGCAGAGCAGCTGATAGTGAGAAATATCCTATTGTCCTTATCTGGCAGATTTGTAACACTGAGAATTAACGTGCCTACAGCACTAACAAAGCTATGGTAACATCTTAGTTATTTATACATCTTCCTCTTTTTTTCCCCCAGAACTCTTTGTAACTGATTTAGGAGGTGTGACTCTCAAGTTTTTTTCTTCTCTCCAATTATCCTATATTAAACGGCAAAAAAAAAAAAAACGCCAAAAAAACTCCCACAAATTCACCTTTGGGCAAGATGTCAAAGATGAACACAATTAACTGTCAGCAATTATTGTAAGAATTTTTTTCCTTGAACACAGTACAATAATAGGTTTGTTCTTAATACTGTGCAGTAACCAGTCATAGTAGCTCTCTGTGGCCTAGAATGTTTAACAATGACAGCATGAATATTTTGTAGCCTATGGAAATTATGTATGCTAGAAAGCAAAAAAGTAATACGTTATCTTATTTTTAATTGTTTTATAAAACTGTTTTTCATGGGGGTACATAGACTCCATTGATTTCTAAAAAGTACTGAAAATATATTGTAGTACTTTGCTCTTCCTTGCTTCCTAAGACCCATCAAGAGTTCTTAGTTCTATGCAACACAGCTGTACTGATACACATGTAGGGACAGTTCCGAGAACAGTGTTGTAACTTTTAACTGGAGAGAAGAACAAACTCATTGGCTTGCACACAAGCACTGAAAAACGTGTGACTTAAGTGAAAGTGAATGGACACTACTATTTTGCATTTTTTTTACATTATCTGGCAGTTCTTGTATCTAGCACATTTCTTGAGTTAGATTAAATAGTAAAAATATATCCTTCATATTTTTGTCATGTAACTTCTAACAGACTATATCTTCTCAGTACTATATGGGAAATCAGCATTTGAAATTATCTTCTTAAATGAAATCATAAGTAAACATCTTACAGGGAAACCTAGTTTCAAGATCCCTGCCCTATTTTGAGAAAGAAAATTCAAAGCAGCTTCAGGTAAGCTTGGATGATGTTCAAGGCACTCAGTCTTGGATGTTTGCCCATTAATACTACACGCTGTTGTACATCAAGCACTTCCTTGATGATTTTCAGACAGTGTCTTGTAGTGAAGTACAGAACTTAACTATGAAAATTGCAGCAATGCAATCAGTATGTGCTCTTTATTACCTTATGCCAATAAAACAAGTATCAGTGGCCAGAATTACAGCTGTTATGAAGTTGCTTGCTGCAGCAAACCTGGAGCAAAGCGTGAAAGCTCTACAGTGTCCATTAAAAAAGGAAAATTATTCCTGGACTGCTTGGCCAGAAGCCTCTCCAAGCAGATGTGTCACGCAGACACTACTTTGAAGGTCAGAGAGAACACTCTAGAGAACACTTCCTTTTGCGTTGCATATCCATGTATTGTTTGACTGTCACAATATATCTAAGACCTTGGACAACAGTTTACCAGTTATCTGACCTGATTAACTCCCAGATACACAGGACCAGGAAGACAGCATCAGTGAAGTGGTACAGGGACACAATTAGTAGATCTCGTCACAAGTTATTTTAGTACCGTTGAGGAAAATCATTCCAACCACAGTTGTACTTTGCTCTAAGAAGGCAGAGTAAAGTGACTTCACTTTTCTGGGGAGCAACTAGGTAATTATACACCTTCCCTCCCTGCCTCCAACGTAAGGTGCAATATAAGATCCTCCCCCCTCTAGCTCATCTTTTCAATGTCTTGCCCAAGTGCAGCAAAAGCAACTTGCCGGACACATCAAACTTCTTAATAAGTTAAAAAATTAGATTAAATGGCACTAGACAGAGAGAGAGCAGTATGTACAAATCCTATCTAACTATATTACATATCAATCTAAAACAAAACAACAAACTCCCCCACTTACTGAATTCTTAGTCTGATGGTTATATATTTCTCTTAGGCATTTAAATTCCTACCTGTTTCTTCTGTTCATAAACATATATATGTATCTATACGAAACCCATGAACTTCTTCACCTGTTTTCATAACTCAATATTCCTACCAAAACTTTGGAGAAGCCCCACTGCAACAGCTGATGTCAGTTTGTATGGTTGATACACACGGGTATGTGGAGAAGTGAATGTCAGGAATTATAGGATGTCAGGATTAACCCACACACTAGATTTTATCATGCCAAAAAGAAACTCCTTTCTTTGAGGAGAGGTATCTTTCATGACTTCGTATAAACCTTGGCATAGGAGTATGCATATAGACAGTTACCAAAAAATAAACAACATACTGTAATCCTCCATTCTGGTTTACCTTCATGTCTTTTCTCTGACTTTGTCATGATTTAACATTCTCAAGAGGAATCACTGAATGCTTCAGTCATGAACATTTTTCAGACGGTAATTGGAAGTCCAGTCTTACTGGCTATGCAAATCTGAGCAATATTGCTACAATGTTTCCTACTTCTTTAACTATTCGTCATCTTTACTTTCATAAGATATCTGGAGAAGTTTTAGATCTACACTAAAATCCAGAGGGAAATGCTGTACAATATGTGAAAGTATTACATGTAACAAATCTCTTTGTATCTGAAGGTGAAAATGAAGATAAAAAATCATACTGAATAAGTAAAAATGGGTTTGTCATGAATTACCTCGCACAGACAGCATCGGTTATCTCAGCGTGCATGGCATTTGGAACAATTGTGGGTCAATGATACTTGTTTCTATTGCATGGCATGGCTGCATTTACACATTGAGAAATCAGCCATTGATCTTATACAATGTTGCAAGACCAGAACATGTACTGGAAAGCTCTGACGTTTTCTTGGGTGATATACTGCAAAGTCAACTTGAAGTGTTCTCTGATGATGAGACCTATTTTAAAATAAAAATTTCTTTGCAAGTCTCATCTACCCAGGCCCAGAAAGCTGTTAATGTCCTGATGTAACTTCAGGGGGTTTTATTATTATTATTATTTTAATTTGGTTTCCCAAAGCCTGTATCACTTTTCTCAGATTTTCTTTTCTTTAGAGAGGGATTTCCAGGTTTTTGGGGTGTTTCGGGTTTGTTTTGGTTTGTTTTGGTTTTTTGGGGTTTTTTTATTGTTGTTTTTTGGTGGGGGATGAGTGGGTAGGGCAGGAAACAAATATTATGTTTTATTGAGAAAAGAAGAACATAAAGTCAGCCACTCCAATCTGTAGCAATATGTCATTTCTTATTTTTGGGGATATAAATTGTAGAAGTCTTTGGGACTTTTGTTTAGGTTTTTTTGTGGGTTTTGTTTGGTGTTGGGGTTTTTTTTTTTGGTTTTTGTTTGTTTGGTGGGGGTTTTTTTTGGTGTTTTTTTTTGTTTGTTTGTTTGTTTTGTTTTTGTTTTTGTTTTTTTTTTGAGATGAGCCTCTAGCCATGAAAGTGATAGGTACGCTATACATCAGTTAGATAAAAATTTCATGTGAGCAGAAAATGCTGTGATCTGTTTCTCTTCACAATTCTTCTGCCTTTTGTAAGAGAGTTTACTTTAGTTATGAATGCATTCCATTTCAACACTTTTCCATAAATCTTGAACTTAAGTATTAAATTAAATCCAATTAGGTCACCCTGTAGTATGTTTTTTTTGTAGATGATGCTGTAGCCATTTTGGATTTAGCTGCAGTTCCTTGCTTTCTCAGTGTCAACTAGGAAAATTCAACATTAACATAAGGTGCCCTACTCACGGTAATGTTAATATGCATCTGAAAATATAGTATGTGAAGTCTTATGGACTTCAAAGCAGACTTTTTAGGAAAAAAAAAAAAAAAGGTACGTTCAATACTTCAACTAGTGGTCAAACTAGGAGACTTTACAATGTTCTACTTAACAAATAAAATTTAAATTACCTTATTTTTATACTTGTTTCAGTAAGTGACTCATGTTTTTTGTCAGAGTACCAATGTAAAAAGACGCAGAAGTCTAGTAGGACTTTGTTTTACTCGGAATCAGCTATTACCTTGGGGATGGTGAGGAGCACACCCACATCAACTTCATAAAATTCACTTAAATCTTTTGCTGTCATGCTGACATGTGGTCATGTCATGTTATGGAGGTTTAAGAGAACATCAGTGTATGAAACAAGAACATATTTAACAAATAATCTTGTCTTGGTAGTATTATCTTGAATGTAAATAAGCTACACAGCTGCTGTTTTATACGACATTCTTTTAAATCTCTGTTCCATTATAGATGCATATGTAGACACAGCTGAGTCTGCTACATAATTTTCTTTTGAGATCTCAATCAGTCAAAAAACATTAGATCCTCCACTGTTAGTTTTATTTCAGATATAACCCAGTATATGGTCAAATTTCTTTTTTTTCCCCAAAATATTGTGAATACTAGAAGTCACTGATTGAATTAATTAAGTCATGAATTCCAACCCACAGCCTGCTGCTTTTGAAATCAGACCCTAAACATCATTTGCCTCCAATGTTCCCAGAACAAGGATGATTATTTCCTCTGAGCCAGCAAAACTGTTGCAGCGTAAAGCAGCACATAAACTTTGGATAAGGTACCGTACACCAGATGATACACTGTCATCATAGTTTCAATGACTTTGAAGTATGCTTATTCCGTCATATTTTAAAGTGGTGAAGCCACCAGTAACTTAAGGATGTGATTTTGTACCACACTGAGGTATCTTCAGTATCTTTTTTTCCATCATGAATATAGGTGCTGCTCCTTATGCCTATCAGTGTGCACTGTTTTTCACAATATTAGCTATGAAAAACAGTATATGCTTACTGATTTTGAACAATTTTTTAACAAATTATAAAAATCTCCAAATAAAGCAAGAATTAATTCCCTTTTTAGGAAATGGAAAGCAAGATATAAGGAAGGCCTTGATGTTTATTGCGTTTGCTCTTACAATTCTTTCACATGAACCAGACACGTAGGATTATTTATCTTGACAAGGACCAAAGAAATACGACACCAGCTTTCTATCCATGTTATATTTTCTGACAAATCTCCATGTTATTCTTTTGCATTAATGGACATTTCTGCCCTCTTTCTACTCTTCTCTTGTCAAGAAGAGGATAGTCCTAGAGGTATTATGCACTTGGAGAACAGCTGTAAACCCAGTTCTTGTAGATATAATTAATTGAATTCAGAAAGTCCAGGAACACTCCTGAAAAGGTTCCACAACAGCTTAAAATTTTCAAGATGGGGAACAATCTTTAATGTATGTATGTCATCACAGATGTCAGATTTATTTCATATAGGTAACTGTGTATTAAATCAACCAATAAAACACTCAAAAGCTATATTTGATGCACTGGAACCCTGTAGGGATAGATACATTCCTCTTTCATCATGCAGTATTTGCTTCTCAAGTTACTCAGAGTAAAAACAGAAGACTTCTCTCATTGCTTTGAATTTCCTTTGATTATTGGCGATTTTGACAATTATAGAATGAACAATTCAAGGATAGCACTAGAATTACCTAGAAATATTCCCCTTAATGTACTGTGAGAAAGAAAAAATAAAAATAACAGAATTCAACTCAGTTTTCTAGATGCCTTAATTTAAACTCTGTACTGAAAGTATTCATTTGAGGCAAAAAGCAAATCTATTTCTACACTTCAATGTTATAATGATGACACAAATGTACTTAATATGACTTTTACCTCTACAACGTAGTGCTCCTGTCCCATAGTTAGTTATACCAAACTGTATGTGGGCTCAGTGACTCATAATGATTTATGCAAGATTATTTATATTCAGCCATAAGTAGATGAACAACTTATTTTCTTGTGTATTATCTAGACTGAGAATTGTATTTGACATGCCAGGACGTAACCTCCATGAGAAATACAGCTACAACTTGTTTATGTGTAAACACATACAAACAAATGCATACAGATACCTACAACCATACAGCCCGTGCCCATACAAGCACAATCCAGAAGCTTCTGTTTGAAAACTGAAAAGTCTCAATGGTCCAGGACTTTCAAAAATAAAATTTATCCACCAGAGAAACTGAAATGGAAACAAAACGTGCATCGTGATAGAACAGCATGCTTGTTCAGCAGTAATATTTCCCTGTGAACGGCCCCCTTACCTCACGCAGCATGTGTTGCTCGCGTGGTTCACTGAAGAGCAGGACGCTGAGCAGAGCCATGGGTCAATAAAGTAATTTATAATGATCAGCCTTCTGGGGAGACCATGGGATGAACTAGTCTTTACTGTTTTTTTCTAGCTGGGGAAATCTGTTCTGCTGTTGATA
>NW_009625772.1:0-413 GCF_000690535.1 Cariama cristata | reverse complement strand
CCCAAAACAACCCAAAACCCCCCCAGCCTCTGTAACTTTTATTCCTCACAAGGAAGTGAGAGGCGATACTCAAAACTGATACATTGCACCTGAATACACTGAAACAACAGGTATCCATTTTTAACCTACGCGACTCTGATTAATATATTCATCAATAACGTGGTTGGTTTGACAATAACAGAAGCTGATGTCAGGGTGACTTTAAGTCAGGGAAAATGACTTCTCTTAAATGTGGCAAAAGCGATGAACAAAACTGATTAACACCACCCTAGTGAAACAAAGAAGGAAATCCCGACATGACACCTCACACGCTCCTACTGAGCACAGCTGAACGGTACGTGCAGATGTGCGAGGGTCGGGCCGGGCTCTCTGGCAGTACCCCAGTAAATCCTCTCCTGCCGGCTGGGGACGAA
>NW_009625771.1:0-15080 GCF_000690535.1 Cariama cristata | reverse complement strand
TGCGTTGCGCTAAGCCGGCCCTACCGCTCTCCTCAAGGATTAGCTCATCAAGCAACGTCACACGCAAGTCATGGGCCGTAAGGGCAGAAACAAACATCCCCTCCCTCACAAAGCCAACATCAGCCACAGAACAAGCCGGCTTGCAGCACAAAACCTGGAGCGCTTCCTACTGACGCGGGTGCACCCGGGGTTTGTGCCACCATTTTACACCGCGGTACCCAGCAAACGTTTGTGGAGCAGCCAAGGCATCAGCTCCGAGCCCTGTTGCAGGAGAGGGCTGAGGGCCGGCAGCAAGCCCAAGAGCCACCCGGAGAGCTCTTGCTGCCTGACCCTCCTCAAACTCATCAGGAGGTCGTACCACGCTAGCAGCAAAGGAAAAGAGTAGCACAACATTTCTATCAAGGAAATAACTACATTTTCCTCATCAGACCTTCTTGTTGGTTCTTTAGGAATCAATCGTCTATATATACAAACACAATATCTTAGATCTGTATTGCAATGGCATTTCCCAGCAAGTAGACTTGAGAGAACAAGCACAAAACATCATCCCTTAATGGATACTCCGCACAGCTATCTCTGTTTATCTTGCTCATCTGCTAATACAGATTAGGTAAATCCACTTATTCCCTAGTACCGCCAGCAGATATTCCTCACCACCCTCAGACTCCAGGGAGAAATTGCTCCTCCAGGGATTGCACTGCACTCACCGAGACAAAGAATAAAGAAGGTGTCTTTCAATCTGCACCACTGATGTGGTTGCCATCAAATGAAACAGAATCGAATGCATTTCAACACACAAAAGGCAGCCAAAATTGACACAGAGAACAGAACAATTAGGGAGGTTACGCCCTCCTCAATGTTCAAGCCAGGATCACCCACAGGGCAGAACTCTGAAGCAGACAAGAGAACAAGCTGTATGTAAGCATGTATAAAATGACATTTATTTTATAACCTTGATGTGTTCAAGGCTGAGGCATTACACAGATGGTATGAGCTATAAGCCTGAAACACACGTGTCTAAGTACAGCTGCACACGCAAAGTAAGAGTTAATGCAGAGCTTACACACTGTTTCATTCTCTGGGACAAACTACAAAAACAGTTTCCTGGCTTTGGCTTCCCAGCTCCACCAGCAACATAACAGCCTGTGCAGCAAGCAGAACGTAGGCATTTTGCTATAGGCCACTGCGGGCAAATAATTGCTCTGCAATTTGTTGGCTCAGATACATCCAAAAAGAACATTCAGCTTAAAAATGCTTAGCACTCTGAGCTACAGAGCGAATATTCAGTACCGCAGGTTCAAGCGGCAGCCAATTCACATCCCACAGTTCCATACTGCATTTTTGTACATTTATTCCATTTCTGTGTTGGTCAGCAGAGATCAGAACTGCCTTAAAAACTTCTCTATTTATGTCATTATATTGGTCTTGCTCAGAGCTGGTAGCTACTCCTTTGAACATGAATCCAATTACTACCATGTCTCGATTTTCTCTTTCCATTTATTTTTTTTTTTATGCCTTCTGTCATTATCACTCTGTCCCTGATGTCACTCTACCCTTTTATTTTCTGTCTTCTACATTATAGATTCATATAGTGACAGAAGGGATCAACCATTGGTATTATCAAACTCCCAGGCTGTATCAGGCCATAAAAACTAGTCAGGTTTCCCCTCTCAAAATCTAGTTTGGTTATCTCTAGCGTATAGTTTAGCAAATCTACAGCAAGAATAGCATTCCTCTTCCAAGTACAGTTCCCCTAGAAGAAAACCTGTTGCTGTACTGAACAAAAAAGAAAAAAAAGTAGAGTCTAGCAGAAGCATGTTTGGCAAGGGGCTGTTCGTAACAGAGCTTTAACTCTAAACACCTTTTTGGCAAGCCCATTTGGCTGCTCCAGATTTTTTTGTCGGTGTTGTGTCGCCCCTGCCCCAGTCATAGGACGGTTTGGTTGTCAACAGTCCTAAGCGTGATAAAGACTGCCTGCCAATTTATCCAGTTCCAGGGACTCAGTTAGTGGCTTAGTAACAGTCAACAAAGCCTTTACCCTTCACACACTAATCTTTTCCACAGGCGAAGTACACTAGTCTGATCCAGTACTGCTAGACCATAAACCTGTTAGCACAGTCAACATGAAAGGAGCCTATTTTTCCATTCTCAGTGGCCAAGGGTTTCAGGGAAGGAACTCTGGGAACAGTATTGTCTTTTACAGCAATACAGATATCATGTGGATAAAAGCACGTCACCTTCTCTAAACCCAAGAACAGAAAACACTCAAGGGGCAGCAGCAAAAACTAAAACCAACTTTGGAGAGATGCTTCCAACTCAGAGCACAGAAATTATTACAGCTCATAAACATACTCATTTGCTGCTTTATTACAAAGCAGAGAAAGCTATGCTGCTAACAGGGAGAGAGAAGAGTGTGTTTTAATGTTAGTTATCTGCTTGCTAGCAATACTTGAGATTTTGATCTCTTTTTAAGATTTTCAATCAGCACCTAAGCTTTCCACTTTTTCAAGGCTTTTTTTGTCTGATCATTTACATCAAGTAAGACAAAGCTTGTCTCTGGAATTTGGAGCTTTGATTGTTCTGGAGTGGATTATTTCCAATAGATAGTGCTGAACTAAGAGCACCTAAAAAACTCTAAATAGTCCCAGACATGGTTACTGGTTGTTAGATGCTATACTCCTTAGATAGCACTTCTACTCCATGGCTGCAGATGCCCAATTTAAAATTTAATTCATTCAAACCTGTATAACAATGTCAGTCACCCATAAGACTCTGAACGGGCTCTGCTGTAATCTGCCTCTTGTCACGGGGTACACAAGCTAAGAGCAGCAGGGGATGCAGAGCCTTGAATCCCTGCATGGATGGCTGTTTACGATCTCATTCTTTGGCTACGATTAGGGAAAGCACACAATCCTTAGAGCTAGAATGAAACAAGACATCAGGTTGCAAATACATTTTACTAAAAGTATTTGAACAAGGTATTGCAAAGTTGGAAGTATTTACAATAGTTGCTGAAATATCCAGCATTTAAGCAATTCACCCAGCCACGGTTACAAACCACAAAAAGGGTAACAGCTTTTAGGTATATTGCATGTGTTATTTAAAGAACCAAATCGCCTTCAAAGTCACTCAAGAAGATCTGCCATCAAGGTACCTCTAAAGAGGTTCTAGGCCATTCTGGGAAACTAACCAGGCATAACAGAGTTAAGTTACTTCTGGACTGAGCTCATCAAAAGTCAACATGAGAAAGATGTGTACACTTACAGTCAGGATACAGCAGACAGAATGGCAGTAACATCAGCTAGTTTTCCTTCAGGATTTAAGGAGTCACTGGCTTTGCAGTTCTGTCTGTAAAAGCCACAACTGCACAGACCGTTTTTACAAAGTAAAAGGATTGAACAGTTGCTGAAGATGTCGAGGCAAGTTAATGTAGGTTTGATCTTTTACAGCACTGAAGTACAAGCCATCCTATTGGAAAACCAAAATTATGGTTTTCCTTCTGCAGAACACACTGTAACTTCATCAGTTTACCCTTAACATCCAAAGGGACTTTCAGAGCTAAAAGTGTTTGCTACCAGAATATATGAACTTGTTGCTTTTAGATGGATTATACAAAAAACAGGACATACTGGTGCAATGTTACAGTCCTAAAAGTGTTTTTGCTTCTTCGCTCTGTGCCATCAGGGTTTCACTGGCATACTTCTGGAGAAGCTCCATCTTCTTTCTCCGTACAAGAGCTTCCTCAATCTGAAAATATAAAAATAGGATGACATTCAGCTTAACTGAGATGCTGAAATCTAGCATGCTTTGCCATTAAGACAGGAGGAAGAAAAACACAGGAAACAGACTGTGAAAGTTAGAGGTGTGTACTAGAGCAGAAGTAGTTGAATTAAGATAAGTTGATAAGATAAGTTGAATTAAGATAAGCCAGGAGTATCTTTCTTAATACTCAACTGAAGCTCACGGAAGTCAAAAGAAGCAGTAAAATAGATGCCTCCATTTCAGATCTATGCTCCTAGACTTTTTAATTAGGATGTTAGATGCTACTTTATTTTACTCTCAGTACAATCACTTGAATTTTGATTCAAACAATTCTCTCCGACACAGCTTTAACAAGTGCAGAACACGTGGAGTTACGCCACACTAGTCCACACCCCTGAAATAACACTTCAGTGAATGTGCCTCTCACATTAGCAATGGCTATGAACCTCTTACCTGAATTTTGGGTGCCAGCAATATGTGATTCTTCAACAAACATGTACTTTAAAAATCTACTAATTGCAACCTGCAAGACTTGTTTTAATCTCAGTAATGATTTTATATTTCTCCAAAGGGCACACAGCATCTCTCAAAAATAAGCGTTATGAACCTTAGCTTTTTGTGACTTAGAATCTAGAAGGCGTAATCCCATAGGCATAAGATATGGAGTGATTAGCCACTAAAAAAGAGAAAAGTTACACTGACTACTGTCTAATTAGAAAAGATTGCTAGTAAATCAGTGGTTATGTATTAGAAAGCCAGTTTTGACTCTCAGTTATGCTCTCTTCATTAAGAGAATTCAATCTGCCAGAGAGCAATGTTTTTAACCCTAATTTCTCTCCTCCAGTTTTGACAAGTCATTACGTGTGTATTTTGTTGAATGTCCAGGATCATGACTTCAAAGGAGAATACAGCATTGTTATCTGATAAGATGGCAGCAGGGGACAAACTGTCACATGCTACCTGTGTGATATAAATGCATGCCTACCAAAAGATACGGAACTCCAGAACCTCCCTGAGTTACATTTCAAACAACCTGTCATTGTTAAGGTAACACATACCCCAGAGCAGTTTCAAAATATAATAGTCAATTCAAAGTCATGCCACTCATCCCACTAAATTAAAAAAAGTTAGTCCGTCAGCAGAAAAGCACAGTGAAGATATCGCACGCAGTCAGGGTTATTTGATCATAAGACCACACCACTTTTCAATTTATGTAATACTTATGAAGGTTTTGGAAATTCTCAGGTGAAAAGGGTTACAGCAATGGTACCATAATTCTGGCGAGTTCCACAGCAGTTGCAAGAGGATTAAACAGCTGCAGAGTTAAGTCACAGAAATAACAAACCAAGGACACTTTTACTGATGACTCGCCGTAAGTTAAGATCTCTGTCTTGCAAAAGCCAGAGTGCATGTCTGCAACTTAATTTTGTTATGTCTTACCTCCTGTTGAGTTGGCACTGGAACATGTGCAATAAATTTCTGTTGGCCTTCTTCACCTTCTTTTTCCTTGCCACCCTCCTCATCAGACTGAAAAAAAAAGAAAAATAAGTCACATCAAGTTTACTTTCTAAAGAGGTCATCAAAAAACCTTTTTTACTTGTTTTCCCAGAATGAACCAGATAGAGCATGATCAACGCTACAAACACAAGATGTAGGTGAATAGGACCAAACAACAAAGGAATATGACAGGCATCATGTTCAGATCCTGCACCTTGACATTTTCAGAATTACTGATTTCATTCTTCATATTGCTTTTCCTCTGCTGTGACATGGGCATGAATGTAAAGCTATTTCCCTCCTCTTCAGTATCTCTCTGACTGCCATAGCAAAGCTATAAACGAAGGAGGAGCCAGCTAACCAAGAAGAAAGCAAATGGTTTAAAAATATATGTACCGCTTCCCTGTATAGTTCTGTACTGCTTTGTCCTCACACCTGAGAGCTGGGCTTATGAATCATAATACAAATAAACCAGGGTACTGAAGGAACCACCCGTTTTACCTTGTAGACTATCTCCTTTTTATTCTTGTGATAAACCCACTTAGGCACAGACTGCAAAATAAGCACTAGTTTCCAGTACCCCTTTCACAGATCTTGGAGAGCGGCAGCAACATCCCTCTTCTGGCAGCAGGGAGAAGAAAAAAACCAAGAGCCATGTCACAGCATGTCCTGGTTTGGCTGAAACAGAACTATTTCTGCTTTCAGTAGATTTTTATTTTTTTTTTTCCTTCAGTTAAGTTTTCTTAGTAACTGCCTTGTCTGAAGCTGACTACAGGTTTCAGGCAGGGCCCGCTTTCAGAGTTGATGGCGGTTGATGTCTGTAGTTGTTGCTGGGGCAGGAGCAGGATTGTTCTGCAGAAAGGCCCATAGGTGTGTGCTTGTTCCCTGTGGGCTCTCTTGGGTTCCGCTGGGCTCCACGTGGGGAGGCGGAAGAGGGGTCGCATCCCCAGGGAGCTGCAGAGGGGACAGGTGACCAAGGACTGACCAATGCAGTATTCCATCCCACTCACGTGAATACTCAGTATAAACCTCAGGGGTCACGGGGGTCCACCCTCTTTCCCTCATGGTCGGCATCCTGGCAGGACTCTGCTCGCTCTCCTCCCTCCGACCCTGACCGTGCACCTGCCTGCTGTGGAGGCAAGTTCTGGGAGGTCCGGGTGCCCGCCCTGCCCTGTGAGCACTGCAAGCCGCTGCGGCGCAGCACGCCGTCCCACAGTCATCATCGGGAAGAGCAGTATCGGTTTTGTATATTTCTATTTCTATTATTAGTAGTATTAGCTTTAATATTATTTATACTGTTTTTCACTGTTATTGTTTTATTAAAGTTTGTTTTAAGTTCCAACCCGTAAATCTCTCTCCCTTTTCTCCTCTCCTTCCCCTTCTGGGAAAGGCCGGGGTTAACAGAGAGCATCTGCCGCCCTTAAACGGTGACACAGCAGTTGACTGCAGCATCAGCAAAGCCTTGCTGTATCAGGATCTAACCATAAACAAGACCCTGGTAACCCTTGGTTTTGCTACATATCGACAGTACACAAAACCACTTGTGCGGTTACTGATGTAGATTGTACTTAGAAGCAAAACTGATCAGTGTTAACATCACACTGCCTTTCAAATACCAATGTTCCAGGTAGTGACAGTTAAATCGCAACAAGTTCTCAACTGTTACTTGTTTCTCACTCAAGTAAAAAGTCTTCCCTACTCGTCAGCTTTCATCGCTCCCTAAACTTGGACCAAGTGTACTCACCTACTACTGATTTTTACTAAACAGGGACAATTGTGAGTTAGGAAGAGAGAAGGGCAGAACACAGCAGCAAACAGGTTCTCACAAAATAACTCTACATCAAGAAGGCAGCATAGAAGACACATGAAATGTTACATCACCTTAGCCATCACATACCTCATCATCATTGACAGCATAGATATTTACTTCCTCCTCCTCTTCCTCCTCACCTCTTGCAAGTCGTGCTTCTCTCTCCATTTTCCATTTTTCCACTGCTTCTGCTATAACTGGTTAGCAAAGGAAAATGGCAAGTATATCTGAGAGCAAGTTAAAGCAGCATGGTCTTATTTCCAAAGTTTTTCCAACAGACTTCAACTTCTTGCTTAAATCTTCTACATCAGTAACGCAGATTACTGTAGAATCTTGATGTAGTATCTAATAAAATATATCAACGTAGTCTGAGCAAAACCTAATGCTAGCATTGTGAAATTGTGGTACTTGCTAATGCCTTAATTTGGGTACATTTTAGACTCTTAACTGTCATGAATAAATATCAATCTACTTTCTGAACCGAATAACAGGGTCAGATGACCAGGCTAAGCGGTGCTCTCAGCTTCGTAGCATGTCAACAGCTATAGCAATGTTGATC
Source organism: Cariama cristata (assembly GCF_000690535.1). Taxonomy (NCBI): domain Eukaryota; kingdom Metazoa; phylum Chordata; class Aves; order Cariamiformes; family Cariamidae; genus Cariama; species Cariama cristata. The sequence goes on along the minus strand of NW_009625771.1, from coordinate 7,452 downwards.
ACAGTGTAGTTAAACAAACATGATTATGCTCCTTACAGTGACCACCCACATAAGTCTGTCTTTTCATCTCATAGTGCATTTCTCTTAGTGCATAATTCCAATTCTGTAACTTGCTGCTAGCTAGGAGCTGTTAGGCTGCTGTATCTTTATTACACAGCACAGTGCTAGTAAGAGAGCTAAAACAAGCTTTAAAGAAGCTTAATCAGTGACATCACCAGTGTATAAAAATCCTAGGGACACGCAAGATTAATGCAACTAGGTAGTACGGAATGCCTACAACAATAGAAGTCAGCAGTCACTCCTCCTAGTTCGCAAAGATTAAACATTAAAATGCTCTCCCTGAGAAAGCAAGATCTAATTAACCAGTGGCAAATGGCTGAGTTCTTGTGTGGTTTCATAACAGAAAAGGTACCCCAAATTAAGAAGCTTTTTTCAGTACTTTGTTTCACAAAAATTTAACTCTTCTGATATCAAGGTAAAAACCACAAGAGTCCAGACAAGAAGTGACCCTACAAGAATCTTAGCTATTGTACATTAATAGTACACCTATTGTTTCTGTTAGCATCTCTAGCCTTGTTATTTCAAGAGGCACAATCACCAAAGATGATAATTTTCTTAAATAACCACATGAACGCAGACAAGCTACCTCTCCTGTCTGTAAGATGTGCAAGATGAACACTGAGTGAGAGGCTGTTTGAGGAGCGCTGTACCACACAACTCCCCTTCTTATGCTATCAGCTGTCTGCCAGCCAGCTACCGTTCACTTGGTTTAAGGCTCCAGGCTATGCTGCAGGACACAGATAACTATTCCCTTAATTCCCCTCTTCCTCCTTCTCCCATAATCTAACTGACAAGGCATGATCTCTAACACACAATTCTATGAACATCTCACACATGGAGAAGGGATAAATATAAGAAGTGGATGACCATACCAAGAGACACCAGGTACCGATAACAGTTACAAGCTCAACAACTTGTAATCATTTAAACAAGTTACTTCCTGTAGTATCGTTTAAAGTTTTTCTCTCTAATTCCAGAGAGATAATTGTATACAAAAAGAAGCATCACTCAAGCAAAAACTGTCTCATCTGCTGCGTTCTGTGGAAGAGCCTGCCAAGGGTTCCTATACCAGGACACTTCCTACAGAGCAGTGAGGGTCTGCCTGCAGTTGAAGTTTCAGAAGAAGAGAACATAAAACAAACACACAATGCAAACTGCAACAAATTGCCAGGATCAGACAATGCTCATCAGAAGAACTAAGAGAACTATTTAGAAAACAGCTAAGCTCTTAAAGGTGGCGTACAACCTCTTGTTTAAAGCAACACAAATATCAGAAGATGGCACACAGTGCTGAATTTTAAAGGTTTCAGGAATTAGATTCATAATCCTGATGTCTTTATCAGGCAAGTCAGTAGAAACAAAGCTAGAGACCTAAGTGAGCGGACACATGGATAAATACTAGCTATTGAGAAAGTATGGGTTTCAAAGGAAACAATATTCACAAATGTGTTGAAATTCCAAGACAGATGACATGTGGATAAATTAGCATAGGCCACTTAGACTTCAGGGTTTCCAGAAGGTCCCCTCTAATCTCCAAGAAAACTATTATGGATAAATAATTAGGTGAGACAGGAAACAGATGGTACAGTCAGTTTTGACAAAGTAGGGAGACAACCACTTGAGTTCCGTAGATCTCCCTGCTGCAACCTACTCTTTTACATTCTTAAGTATGAAAAATATGGGGAAAAAAGGAGATTTTGCTTCAATAGCAAATCACTTGCTGACAATATTAAATCATTAACAGTAGTAAGATAAAAGCCAACTCTAAAGCATGCTCCCTCACCCCTGAAATGCCTTACACAATAGTGATTTAGTTACCTATGTGACAGATGAAGCCTGACAGCTAAGCACAAGACAACACCCGCGGGGGGCGGGGTGTGTGTGTGGGGGAAGATATCTTAACTTCAGAGTCCACCATTGCCTCTTCTGGGACTGCTTTATGCAGGTTTTCAATCTCACATACCTTTCTTTTCATGTTCTTGTTCCAGTGGCTCCAGAATACCATCATCTTCATCCCTGTAGCCATAGTATTCCGCATCAATGGCTTTCATAAGCTCAGCTCGAGTTTTCCGAGGTGGTGGGAGGGCTGAAACAACACAACTATCATTCACCCAGGTCCATCTTGATAGCTTGCTGTGCATTTCTGGTTCCTATCAACCTCACAGCAACTACAGCTACCTCCCTTAAGCTAATAACCAGTGCATGATCTGAACTGCTGTCAATATTGGGAGTACTGGTATTTTACTCTGGTCTGCACAAAACAGTTTAAACACGGGACCCGATGCTTCATATTGCACAGTTCCACCCTGTGCCAATTCTACACTGTCAAGCACACGGGTTTTTTTCCCCTTGTACTAGAGTCCCAGTACTGAGCGACATTACTATATGAAAGGAACTAAAAAATTGTCCCAAGCTCCCCTAGATCACATAGTACTTCCCATAATTTTTCTTTGCAGACGGTAAGTAAGAAAGAGTTGATTCAGTAGGCCTGCCTCACATTCAGGTCCAAGTAGCTCCCACTCATTCTATGACAAATCTATATATAAAGTTTTACCCACTTACATCTAGTTTTTTCTATTATGAAAGCTGATTCCTGTTTCTAAAATTATGTTCAAGTCAACTTCCTTTTTTTTTTTTTTTTTTTTTATCCTGAACTCAAAGTACTATTTAGAACTAACCAATAAAGTTAACCTATTATGCTGGAAAGTTTCTACAGAACATCAGTCCTTACCATTTAGAACTCTCAGCAGAAAACAGAGTTTACTCTTTTCTACAGTTCTTTAATTGCAAACAGCCAAAGGTGTTCTTTGCCCAAAGCAATAGCATTTAATTAATTACTTGTGTTCAGTGTTTCATTTAGCTGATCTAAGACATAGGCCAGAATATGCTGTTACTAGCATTCCTCACATAGTACAGCAGACATTTTACTCAAGATACACTACTATGTAGATTCATGTCTGGGAAGAGTTGCTATTCACTTACGTTCCTTTTCAAAAAGTTCTCTGACTCCTGGCAAATCCTTTGCAGCTCCAAAATATTTGTAACCTCTGTTTCCTGGAACTTCTTTCCCTTCATGATCTAACATTTTTGGTCCAATCCGCTGGAAAATAAACAGAGTTCATTGTTTAAAATCTTATTCCTCTTGCACCTTGTATTTCCTGTTTTCCTGGGCATGTTAACAGCTTAAAAATTGAGAAAGGAGATATGCTACACCAGTTCAAACTACCCCACAAGTAAAATGCCCTCGTACCTCATTTTTATACAAGCTCCCTACTTTAACTACAAATCACACATTTACAATGACCACAGAAATCAGAGTGCCCATATCAGATTAACCTTCACAAAAAAACTCTGCCTTATTCTCTGTACTAGTACATTCAGGTATCAGATAAACAAGCACTACTAAATCTGACAATAAGCATACATTTGACGTTTTGGCAAGCGAAAGCTAGTGTCATTATTTCATTTTCAGCAGTAACTAGGTGAGCCAAGTGAAAACCCTTCTACAGACTGATACAATACAATATAGAAAAACCCAACATCTACTGATGGGTAAAATCAGACCACTGCTGCAAACTCTTAACAGGAAGGCAAGACTCTTTGAACCACTGTTCCAAATGAAAAGTCTGATTTGCTCATCATGGAAAGAAATCTTTCTCCCAACACAAACTTGCATTTTTTTGGGGCTGAATAAAGTTCCTCTCTAATAAACGTTGGCCAAGTAATATGTGGTTAACCAAATGTTTCACAGATTTTTCTCATTAGTCACTTTACTTGTAAGCAGAACCACCATATAGTATAAAATAATCTACACTTACAGCATAATCAGGACCTCCTAGCTCCTTTATTCTGAATTCCCAGTGTCCTTTCTCCCTCAGAAGTTTATTTATTTCATCATTCAGGTCCCGAATTCTGAATTCACCTAATCCAGCTGTTAGAGGGGAAAAAGGCAATGAATTAGGCAACTTACTAGAAGCACCAGAGTAATTTCAGAATTTATGCAATGGAAACATTATAGTTCACTTGAAGTATGATTTTTACTGTAACTGCTTAGGACTGTAGATTCAAAAAAATAAAAGGTAATTAGAAAAATCTTACCATTTTGAATCTGTGCCACTTTCTTGGAAATTTCCCCAATGATCTAGTTAAATAAGAACACAGAAATAAGCCTTTTCTAGCCTTTTTTTTTTTTTAATTAAAAAATAACTCTAGAAAGATACAACTTCTAAGTTGGCTTTTTGATCTAGAAAATGGACCTGAGCCTATCAATTTCAAATATCAACATAGATTTTATTCAGACACAAATATAGTACCTCAGAAGCTTAAAAAACAAGGGAACATTTTTACAGCTGTATATGCAATAAGGGCAGGAGCATGTGAAGTACAGAGAAAGGCTGAGAGAGAATCAGATTTGATCTGCCTTAAGAGAAGATAAAAAGGGAATAACCCATTGCTGTCTCCAACTACCTAATGGAGGGTACAGAAAAGACAGCCAGACTGTTTGAGAGGTGTGTGACAATAGGACAAGTAGCAACAAACACAAGTTGGAATTAAGGAAATTCTGATTAAATTCAAGAGGGGAAAAATAAAAAAATCACTAAGGTGGTCATCAAACACTGGAACAGGGGCCCCAAAAAGCCGTGGAAATCAAATCCCTGAAGATACTCAAAACTCAGCTGGACGTGTCCCTGGGCAACTTGATGTAGTAGGACCTGCTTTGAACACTGTGGTGAACTAAATGATCTTCCAAGCTAAATTATTCTGTGATTTAACTGTTAGCAAACTGAAAAAGTCTGAAAAAAAATTGTAAGTAGGCTGTCTAAACAGGAAATGCCAAAGTTCTACCTACTATAGAATTAGAAAAATCTTTAGCTTGACATTACCTGACGCCTCCATTTCTCAGCTTTAGGCAATTCATTACACTCTGATGCAAGGAAAGGTCTTCGTTCCTGTATGACAGAAAGCCACACACCATGAAGTCTTAACCTAGCATCAATATATTCACAGCATTTCACGCAAACTTCTTTGCTTGATGAATCCCCAACTATGCTACCAAGCTCCAGTGCCTTCTGCTCCCACCGATTTTTAATAAGCGGAAAACAATAATTTACAGCCCTGCCAAATTAAACTATCACAGAATACAAAAATCTACTAAAATCCATTTTATTCAAAACAAAATCTGTCACCTGTTTTTTCAAAACAGCACACAGTTCTCTCCAATACAAATAACATTCCATTTAGGACAGCTGATTTACATCATCATTTTCAATATACTAGCATCTAAATAAAATTCACTGTCTTCCAAGTAGCTATTAAGTTTACGCCTTTCTTTCTCAATTGCTACTACCCAAATAATGTAATTTTTTTCCAAGATGATTTTGTTTTGTACTCTCCCAATTACAGTTTATCCAAAACATCTTTTTCCCAACCATCTTCACATTCTGTTGACTTGCTCACACAAACTAATACTTCATCTTACCTTTAGGACCCTGTGTGCAGTTATTTTGTCCCTTCCCTACAGTCCTTCCAAAGCTCTACCTTTTATATATATGAAGGAAGGCTTTTTAATAATATACCGGAAACTTTAGTCCATCTTATTCTCTGGCTGTTGTTCATGGAATCTTTTCCACTATAGTTTCCCCAAACTGTTATTTTCCACTTTACAGTTTTATATTGCTCGCACTTGTGTGTAAAACATAATTTCTTAAGATGCAAACATAGGACACTTCAGTTAGTTTCCAGAACTCCTTTGTCAGTTACCCAAAATTAAAAATTATAAACTTGTCCAAAAAAAGTTCTTGAAAACACCCTGATCCCCACATAAATATTCTTGCGATTTGAGTTACAATTCAGAGAAAAATGTACAGGAATATCCAGAGATAGTTGAGAATTAGTCTCTAAGGTTCTGTGTGGGTTGAGGGGTGTTATTTCTTTCATTATAGTGGGGGGGGTGTTTAAATTACAAAGTTGTTAAGTCCATTTTTTTGTTAATCTTACACCAATCAAAAAAAAAAAGCTGCATGACACTGATGACAGTTATGAGCAGATGCACAGCTATCACGTGTTGGGTTAATAACATGCCAACGTTGTGTCTCATGCAAAACTCGAGTTCACGATGATCCTGAAGGCTCTCTGTTTCATGGCTACTGTTTTGTCAGAATATTGCCAAGGAACAAGATTATGAAAAGGATTTCTCTACCTCTTCTGGGAAGAAATCCAAACAAACCTTGTGATTACTGGCAGTAAAAATAAGTGTATCTGCATCAATTTGCAAAAGTAGTTGCAGAAGGAGATAACTTCAGGCTCAAAAAAAAATTTCATTCTCTGCCCAGCATGCTGCCTCTATTTATAGCATTATTGTAGTTTGGGTTTTTTTCCAAACTATTACATATTCTACCTACATTACAGAAAAAAAATTAAGTGATGTTCAATTTACACTTTCTTTCCGGCAGCCAAGCCAACATACTTCTGAAACACACACATACATAAATTTTTAAACAGGTTATTTAGTTAAGAAAATTTCATTTACATTTCTGTTTTGTGCAACTGCAAAATACCGTCCCTACTTCAGCTGCTTTCCAGATGACTAATGTCAGACTCCCATAGGATACCTGAATCTGGCATACGACCTTTCTGACAGCCATCACACAGCTCTGGACATGGCTTGCATTCCACTCTTGACTACAGCTAACAAAGCTTTCATTTATTTACATCATACCTTTACTTTTCCTTCCTCAAGCTGAGCTTGCCGAAATCTTGCCAAGGCCGTCCTAAAGAAAAGAAGGGAAGCAGATTTACTTTTACAAATCTACATTCCAACAGGAACAAGTTTTGCTCTGGATGTTTATTATGGACTTAATTACAGCCTTTAGAAAGCAAAGGCTTGAACATATTAATTGACTAGCTCTTCTGGCTAGTGACTGCTTCAACACTAGATATCCTCAGTGGTTAATTTCTTAGATAAACAGAAAGCTTGGTAAGCAGCTATTTTTTCTGTTTAGCATGTGCCAGCACATTAGATAGTAGCAGCAAAGGAGGTCAACAAGCTATAAGCGAAAACATTAAGTTTGCATATCTTAGCAGGAGACACATCAAAAAGCAAACAAAAAAACCTCAAGAGAACAAAGCTTCAGTAAGGAAAGCAGCAGTTAGTAATCAAGTTTATTAAGATTACCAAAATATTCTGAGTCTCTCACAACTGAGCAGAGACTACACACACTACAGTTTTCTAAGAGTTTTATTTATTTACTAGGCATTTACTACTTAGATTAAAAAGCACAGTACAATCGAGCGCATTTAAAACATTTAACAGCACACCTATACCCTGCATCTAAGCCAATTACCTAGCTCCATCTGCTGTTAAGAGGCATTTTCAGAATGAAAATCATAGAA
>NW_009625770.1:0-4138 GCF_000690535.1 Cariama cristata | reverse complement strand
TACACAGTTTTTTTTTCCCGCTTAACTATGTTATCCAGAGTCGCTCCCTCCATCGTTGATGAGCTGCGCCTTGGCCAGTGACGGGTCCATCTTGCAGCCGGCTGGCATTGGCTCTATGCAAGGGAAGCTTCTAGGAGATTCTCACAGAAGCCACCCCACTACCAAAACCTTGTAGCCCCACTCACCTCTGCTGCCTAAACCTTGCCAGATAAACCCCATACACAAGCTACTATATGAACAGGTTAACACCAGTACTGCCTACTCTTAACAGTTAACTTGAGATGTGATTAATTAACCTTGCTGCTTTTTCTCTCTTGATTTACAATGCAAAGTTTTACAATCCAAGCATACTGTTAATAAAATAAACAAACATTGAGTACTCTAGAAAGCTATCACTAGGATTGTGAGCTACACAGAAACCAGTGAGCCTTCAGAAATGCCCGTCATGTGATATGTGATTCTTTGGGTTCTTCTATGCAAAAAGGGCAAGAAAGAGGGACTGATACATCAAACTATGCAGAACATGGTGTTTTTTATCAGGTACCTCTATATTGAATGGTAGGGTTGAAGTTTACCTCATCAAATGTTTTTGCTGTCTAAAAGTAGAATATGTAGTCCAAACTAGTCACCAAGGCTCCCTTGAGAGACAAGGTCACCATGAAGCATTTCCACAAGGTGAGCCATCTCATCTAGGATAAGATGATTTGCCCCTTGTTTTCTGGCTCTTTAGCAGTTTCTGGTATGTAAGTGCAATTCACCTGTGATGTGTTAGGGCTACTTAATTTCCTTGAAAGCCTCCTTCAAGCAGTTTCATAAAAGGCTTGTTGAAATTCCAAATCAGTTATAATAACTGCCTTCTTGTACCCTCGATTCAGTTCAAATACTCAGAAGTTAGAGATCTGTGATTTTCTTTTATGGCAGCTGTATTTTTTCAGCTTTACCATTTGATACCAATCAAGGTGTTCTGTAAACAAAATAAATTTTCACTTATAATTAAAATCTTTTTTTCATACTGAAGTAAATCTGAAATCTACAATTTTTAACACTTTTTTTATATGTGATTATACTTTCTGCCATCAAATTCCTCAGGTGGGGTTGATTAAGTTAATGAGGGATTACATCTATTTTGACAGCATTTTCTTTAAATTCCTTCAGCATGTCATGCAATCTTGATACCTTGTCACCACCCAGCACCTCTCCAGAACTTTAACCACTGCTACCACTTCCTTCTACTGACTCCAAAAGTTATTTTAGGATACAGGTTTTTCCATCATGCTTAGTGAGATAGACAGTCTGAAAGAAATGTAATTATTTCTTGACATTGCTACCATATTTAAACACATTAATTTACGATAGTGGGTATTATAGAGGATTCCAGGTTGTAGAGGAGGAAAGGAAGCAGAAATACAGATCTGTTCCTCTTGAGAATTTGAAGATATACCAGGAATGTGAAACCATGTTTACAGCACTGAAGGAAACAGTCAGAGACTTCAAATCAGCAAAGACCAACCTCCTCCACATAGCACTTGGCTGTGGAACACAAATGGTACTCAGTGTTTCAAAAGTATAACAATTACCTTGTGTATTTTTTTTTCACTTTAAAGCATATGAAATAACACACAGTCTGTGCAGCTGCCCAGAGCAGTGCTTGTGTGCCCTGTGATGCAACATAGAAGCATTTTTGGGGTGCTTGCACATGTGAAGGCTGTGGGGACAGAGTTAAAAGGCTCTGTATAGTGAAGAGCCCCAAAACTGGATGCTCAAATCATCGCAATAAACTGTTATTTATGACAGAGCACAGCGTATCAGGATCTGGCAAACAAGGGCAGCCTAAGAGTACACTTCATGTGCTGATTTTTGGTCAAGATAAAGAAGTACAAAGAATGAAAATCTACCTTTTTTGACAGATATTGAAGTGGAATATGTTTTTTTTCCTTCATGTCATTACCACAAGTCATCAATTTAATTCAAAACTACGTAAGGACAATCTCCCGTTTTGCCATTTATTGTCATTTTTCCCACTGTATTCCTAATTCACATTTCTATTGTTCTCTTGTCATTTTTCATTATGTTTTTCTCTCTCATTTGATTAGTAGAACAACCCTGGATTTCAAAAGAGGGAGGAGCTCTGCTTCAAAATAGGAATTAACAATTCAATGTGATGCCTCCTATTGAGGATTTATGAGTAACAAGACCATGTATGCATTTAGAATTTTCACGGATAAAAGCAAAATACTGCAAAGCAACTTCCCACACATTTTCCTAACACCTGCTCAATTAGCCTCATTGATTTAGAGATGAATGTCCAAAAGAAACATCTCTCATTTTATGCAAGAGTTAAACTGTCGGACTAAACTACAATCTCTCCACAGTCAGACTAAATTAAAACATACTACAGCAATCCCAGGAAGTTAAGTAGATTTGAAGAGAAAAGGAAATACAGCGTAAGTTAAGTTTTACAAAACCTCATCAGCGTAAGTTAAGTTTTACAAAACTTCATCAGCTCTCAGGGTTTTTCTTCTTTCTCTTCCTCCTTCTTTTTTTAATCTTTACAATAAAGGAGAGCCTTTAACTATAGAAAGAGATTTATCACAGATGACAAAACTATGAAAGGTGGTCATAATTTCTGATACTTCATTCCCATTCCTTCCTCTTACTCCTAGCATAAAATTTCCAGAGAAGTTTTGTAATGACCTAGCAGGTGCTGGTTGTGCAGCTCCAGGTAGTGTCACAATTCAGACTCACAATGTACTGATAGCTTTCCACCAAGAGTTATAACATTACTTGGGTGATGACTTGTGACTTGCAGTCTGCCATTGCTGTATGTGTTCTTACAATAATGCTTCATAAATACACTGCTGCCTCAGCATCTGATAACTGAACCTTTCCCTATAGGTGCATTATGGAAAATACTTCATGTTTAAATTATTGTGAAATATTGTCCCTTCTTATCTCCCAGATACATTATCCCCACAAATACTGTAAATGCTGTAGCAAAAGGTTTATCTGTTCTAATTAGCATGTATCAAGGAATGAAAACCTGCGTAATTGCATTTTTTTCCTCTTGAGCTTTTAATTCACTATGTGTCCACTGGAAAAGAAAAAAAATAATAACTTTAGCCTGGAAATTATCAGAATGGTGATCAATTCACATTTTTAAAGATTAAAAGTAGGGGTGGGAAGAGCTGATTAGCCGGGGCAATATTTAGTAGGATGCAGAACTTTGTATGTGAGTTTGTGGATTCAAACCCAGTTTGTTAGTGGAATCTGAAAAGTTTATCAGAATCACAGCTTTCAAGACCAAAAAATACCTTTTGATCAAATATCCTGATTTTACATAAAAATTACCTTTTTATCCCTGCACTACGAATATCTTTTGTTTGATCAAATCATATGCCTCAGGAATGCATGAAAACATTCAATGGATCAGAGACTCAGGGAACCCAGCCTTGCCGGAAATTTATTTGAGTCAAGAACAGCTACCACTTTTTTTTTTTTTTTTTTTTAAAAAAAAAGCCATTGGGCCTGTAATATCAGGCATTCTCTTTGCGTTGCTGGATTCCCACAGTACAGTCCACTTCATAAACTAGACCAGCTTCTCTTCCACCTCATTTTTCCAGGTCTGTTCTACGTTGTCTTAGTTTTTCAACATTCTCTTAAAAACAGAGACATGTCTGCTGCACATAGTGTTCCAGTATTCATCTTTCCAGTTCAGGTCCTCCTCCTCACTCCCGATCATTGTTTCACTATTTATGCTTAAAGAGTTATACTACTCTTTTTTACAACAGAATGTTGTTAAGTGCTTCTGTTGACTTCTTTGCTCCCTAGTTTTCCCTTCAGTATTCTTTTTTTCAGGACACTTGGGTTAGCTATGGTCAATACTCTAAGAATGAGGTCTAAGTTATATAAAACTCATCCAAGAGCATGACAGCTACCAAGTACAACTCCTTTCCAGGGCAATCTCTGACTGGTTTGGAAGGCCCCTGGATAATGACCTTTTTTCACCCACACATGCCTGGAAGTGTTTGTTCATTGGAGATGAACATGGCCCCCGCCTGTCTCACAACAAATTTAGGTAGGTGGTGAAAGTGTTACCTCAAGTTTAGAAATAGGTAGAATCATAGAATCATAGAATCAT
>NW_009625769.1:0-14654 GCF_000690535.1 Cariama cristata | reverse complement strand
CACCTCCAGGGGAAAGATGGTTTAGCTAGCCACCTTCCTTCACAGCAGAAGGAGCTGTAACGTCTTCTTTTCACCTCTTTCTTTCAGGATTGCTGCGTGCTATATACTCCCTCTTACCCCAAAGGATCACCCAAAATAGTTTACAAAGCATCGATCAACGCCGTTGCCAAAACGCAGCCACCTTTAGAGTACAAAATAGCAACAGAACCATTAAGGAAAGCATGCAGGTGGAAGTATAGAAACATAGACAAAGAACAGCAAGGCTTCTCCTCTGCAGCAGAGGATGAAGAGGGAGCCAACCCCCTTTTACACCTCACTTGAAAAATACCTCCCAAATCCTTCTATAAGATCACCATTCAGTTACAGCCGTCACCCAGTCAGACACTAACCAAACCCAACATGATCAGCCTGTGGCATAATTTTAACACAGCCGCTTCAAAACAGTGATTGTCCAAAATTAACAATAACTCAAATCACTATTTTAATGTATCAGTCATATGACAACTGCCCGTCAGTTTAATTTTACTGAGCCATATCACATTTACCTATCAAGAGAAAAAGATGACACACACAGTGAAAGTTTATTCCTTTATTGATAAATGCTTTCCAGACTTTCCAAACTGGATTGTTCAGTTAAAACCAAAACCACAAAAACTTCCAACCTAAAATCCTCGACATCCTCCTCAGAAGACACAAAGGGCAGCTCTGTTCTGACCACAAAGGAAAAGCTTGCAAGCCCAATTCTGGTTTTGGAAATCTAGAGCTTCAGAGTTGGCTTTTTAAATAAGACCTTAAAGATTAATTTACAAAATGCAATATAACTATGTGATATGATGCATGGCATTGAGATCTGCAGGAGCAGTGAAGAATCTTCAAACACCTTGAGCTGATGTCTATGAAGGGGCTATTTGGCTTCTTTGCATCCTAGAGGAAAAGAGGAAGACAAGTTACCTACGCACAGCACACCTTGCTCCAGGCTAGCAAACCTTCCAGCATTACAAGCCATAAGGACGCCCATATACTTTGCAAGGCACAGAGAAGCTGTTCACAGTTGTGGATAATACCCATTTCTGATCATCTGGCAAGAAATTCAAATTCTTTAGCAGAGCAGCCAGTGACTGGAGCTGCTGAGAAACAAACGGATGAAAATATAAAGAACCCTCATCATTCTTCACCATTTTGAGTTGTGACATCTGACCACAACAGCTTCACAAAAAGTACTGAAGATGTAAATTCCAGACAACCCACAGAAAAACGGATCATGAAAAGCGAGAAGACGCATTCAAAGAATCAAAAAACCTTATTCAGAAGTTAAACAAAAGCCAGCTCCAAACACAGGAGACAGGACTTGGAGACACCTATGCAGTGAAACGACATCCCTGACACCAGCACTTTAACACATACTGTAGGCAGGTGATTGGCAGGACAAGGAACGGGCATTAACAGCCCATTTAGCCTCAAAGTCACTTCAACGTCTTGCATGTCATTTTATTTCCCAGATTAGCAGTTTCACAAGATTCATCTCAATACATTATTCCTCCCTTGACATGTCAACTGGTAGGAACACTTGAGGGACTTATGCAACACCTTTCTGATGCTTAAAGAAAGATTTCTGAAGAGTTTTTCTAAAGCTTCTACAGTAAGGATTCTGTTAGGAGAAACTACATTAGGGTTTGTTTTGGTTTTTAAAGAGTGGACTAAAATCAGACAAGTGCTGCACGCGGACTGACATGGGGCTCCAGACTGGCTGCATTCACTAACAATCATGCTTTATTTACTCCAATTCCAGAAGCTTTTCACCGAAGCTAAGGACCCAGGCACTTACCACCAGTCTTCCTGGTTTAAGAGGTAGCAGCAACCACGCCCACCTTCTGGGCAGCTTCTTTCTTGGCTTGGTGAGCCTGCAACACGGCAACGGCCTCCTCCACCTCGGGGAGACAAGTTATCTAGTGAGACCTGCTCTCTTGACCAAAGTTGCTCACAATCCACCTCATCTGAAAGAACAGGCTGGTTTACCTTTGACCGGAGGGACTCTGGAGACTCTAGCATGTGCAGAAGCTCCGAGTTGTCAATCTCTAGCAGCATTCCTGTGATCTTCCCCGCAAGGCTGGGGTGCATAGCTTGAATCAGAGGGAACAAACGTTCTCCTAGGGCAAAAACAGAGTTCAGACAGCCGAGTTTCAATTAAAAAGTCATCTTTGAAACCCGAGGGGATTTCCAACGTAAAACGCAATCTCTAAGAACTGGAGTTTCACTTACCCAGCATCTGTTTCTGCTCCTGGGGAGGGGCAGCAGCCAGCATGGAGGCCGTTAGCGGTTCCTGTCCCTGCACGTGTACTGCAGGCTGAGGTGCCTACAGAAGGGCAGACATGAGGGTTCTGAAATAGATACTAGGCTGATTGCTACTTAGAGACAATAAGATATTCCCTCCTTCTAAAACACAACCTTCGTCAAGCCTACAGCAGACTTATGTTTCAGAAAAGGACAGATAAGGTGCCCTTGGTTCACAAACATGCTCACTCCAAGTCCTGAACTCAAAACCCCAAAAAGTCACACACGGGCACTGTAAATATCTTACAAAAACTGGGTCAAATATTGTAAGACAAATACCACAACTGACAAAGAGCATCCATGCCTGCCACCTTTTTTTTTTTTTTTTTTTTACAACGCAGAGGTTTGTGGGAGAACCCCCTTTTTTTTTTTTTTTTTTTTACAACGCAGAGGTTTGTGGGAGAAGCAAACTGTGCTTTCAATGATAGCCTAGTGAGGATTTGGCAAAGAGGTGAGAGAATGAATGCTTGCAAAATGGGAAAGCAAAGAACCAAGAAAAATGTCCTTACAGCCAATCTGGGTAAAAAAAGGCTTGCAAGTGCAAGACAGAAACCAGTTAGGTTGCCCCTGGCAAAGGTGCAACAGCCAGGTTTTTAAATTCTAAATTCTGATGCCTGTCTGGGTTTAAAAGTAGCTTGAAGTTTCTGTAAAAACACTTCAGTTGCATGCAAAACCTGTTGGCCTGCAGTAACCTGCAGGGACTTCACCACCCAGACCCTTGTGTTACCTGCAAAGGCTGTACAGCTGGGTGTGGGCTGCGGACACTTGAGGCATATTTATAAGGAGGTACTGCTCTGGGAGCAGGGGCAGCTACAGGCGGACGAGGAGCTAAATTCTGCCCTGCAGTGCCAACACCTGCAAAAGAAGAGAAGAGAATTACAAACACCTGTAGCAACACGCAAGCAAGCTGGGATGTCTGATGTTAACTGCTGAATTCGAACTATGCTCTGCAATACTTCTTTAGAAACCAGGCTGCAAAATGCAACTGGCTACTTTAGGAAGGGGCTGTTCTCCCTAAAACATCTTGCATTTAAGCTATTTTCTAGCTACTCACTGGAATAAAATGAATTTGGATGCTCTACTCCGAAAACAATATCCACAACCTACAGAGCCTTTTTTTTTTTTTTGAGTGGTAAATGTTGCAGAGGTGTAGAAATGAGTTCCAAACCAGTGGAAAACAACTCATCTGGATTTCCACTGCTGTGCTGTAGCACCAACTGTCCCCAGACCTGCACTGCACAGCAAGGAATAGGAAAGATTATTCAGGTGCTCTCTCTGCCCCTGCTCCAGGTGGCCTTTGGTTATCTGCATCTTTGGAAGGAGAAGTCAGGTCTCAATAGCATCCTCCTCCCTCACAGACAAGGGGAAGAGCCTGGGAGGCAGAAAACTTACCAACTCGCTGGGCAGCAGCAGGGAGGCCACGAGAGGCCGGAGCATTGCCGGCAGGGGCCAGATGGCGCAGTGCTGGCCGTGGTCCAGACTGGCGCATGGCATTTGGCATTCCCTGGAAGCCTAATGGAAGAAATGAGGGGAAATCCTCAAAATAGAACTGGCTGGCAAGTCAGGACAGTCAGCTACAGGAAGCAAGTTGGGGTTATGTACAGAAAGGAAAGCATGCATTGCTGTTGTTGGAAAGTACAGCCAAAAGGGTCATACAACCAAAATATTGTCTCTAGCATGCTCACCTTGAGGTCTTCCTCCTTGCTGCCAGCGTGGGTTGGGTCTCATCTGCGTCATTTGATTGGGTGCATAGTAAGTGGGTCTGCTCTGTGCCTGAAGAAAGATCAGACAAGCTCAGAGGCCACATCGAAGTGAATGACAAACTTGGTTTACACCATGTTTTGGCACTTGTTGCCAGGACTCAACACTCAATTCACATTAAGAGAACAGGCAGCTGGGAAGGCACAGAATTAGCTCCACTGACTGCAGCCCTCATTAGGAATGTTTGCTTATAGGCATAAGAAAGGCTCAATGAGATTACTGCAGCTGAACCATCAAAGCTCCAAGACAGGTTAAAAAACCTACACCAGCTCAGCTCACCTGGGGCACAGCAGGCATGAAATATCCCCCAGCAGCAGGCTGGAACTGATTAATGATTGTGTTGGCAGGCAAGGCTCTCATCCCAGCAATGCGCTGCATGTACTGATTAGTCAGATGGGCCTTTCGCTCTTCTTTCCTTTGTGCAAGTGCAACATACAACGGCTTTGAGCCCACAATTCGCCCATTCATCTCTGTCACAGCTTTCGTAGCTTCCTCTGGAGAGGAAAAGCAGACAAAGCCAAACCCTTTGCTCCGTCCATCTTCCAGCATGACCTGCAGTAAAGATCAATTGCTAGTGGAGTACCGTTACAAGAACTTAGCCTAAGAATCCATATTTTTTAAATGTCAGATTTCAGGCAGGTAGGACATAACTGTTGCAGAGGTGTAGAGACAGGCACTCAGTGAATGAAAAGTCACCTGTCTGGATTTACTCTGCTTTTCTGTAAGCACCATGTGTCCCCAGGCCCACACCGCACAGTAAGGAATGGGAAAGATTTGGTGCAGCCTCTAAATGCATGTAGGAAAAGGCCATTTCATTCT
The DNA here is from genome assembly GCF_000690535.1 of Cariama cristata. Taxonomy (NCBI): domain Eukaryota; kingdom Metazoa; phylum Chordata; class Aves; order Cariamiformes; family Cariamidae; genus Cariama; species Cariama cristata. The sequence continues at coordinate 9,743 of NW_009625769.1, read as the reverse complement.
TATTGGGAGTCACCTCAAACAAGCATGTTTGCCACTTCCTGCCTCCTCTTTTGAGGAGGAAACAAAGCAAGTTTTCAATAAAATCCCACCGAGACCCAAAGAAATCTGTGTATTTACTAGTCCAGATGTTCTTAGGACCACAATGACCAGAGGATATAAGAACTGCCCTTCAATCCCAGTCAGATAACAGTTCCTTCTTCAGGCTTTAAAATCCAAACGCCCCCAAAACCTACAATACCTTGGCACTCGTTATTGACCCAAAAGGTGAGAACTCCTTCCTCAGTTTTTCATCATCTATAGTGTCATCTAGGTTTTTAATGTATAGGTTAACACCCTAGAAGGGAGAGAACAATAAAGCATTCGTAACATTAAAGGAAAAGCTTCAGCACATCAACTGTTAGTGTCTATCTGCCAGAGCTGTAATTTAGCTGAAAACTCTTAATTTAGCATAATGTTCCTTCCGTACCACCCAAAGCTGAAGGCAATAAATGTTGCAAAGGCGTAGAGACAAGTCCCACTGTGGTGAAAGGGAGCTTGTCTGGATTTCCTCTGCCTTCCTTTTGCATCATGGGTCCCCAGTCAAGCACTATATTGCAAGCAGTGGGAAAGATTCAGATGCAGTCTCTGACATGACCCAGTTCTGACATAAATTAGAGAGACAACAACATAAGGTTATGCTGGCTCTTTCCATCCTTCTAGGTATCCCCATTTGAAAGTAAAGGAGACAACATGACTTTTCTCATGTCCTCCTGAACACTTTCATTGCCAACACTATGCCCTGATGTCCCCTTTGCCCCTAAATACCTCAGTCGCCTTTACATTTTAACTCCCAGGATCTCGCTCAGGACAATGACTGACTACTTCGTCAATACCTTTCAAGTGTGCCAATAGACTGAAAATGGTGCTTAAATTCAGAAAAGGAGCAGACTATTCACCTGGTACCGGCTGAGTCTCTCTTGTTTTAGCTGTTCAAACTTCCGTTTCAGCTCTGCCTGGCGCTCAACCTTCTTCTGTGCTCGGCCTACAAATACCATTTTCCCATTGATATCCTTTCCATTCATTTCTTCTACTGCCTGGACAGATGGTTCAAGAGGAAACTGTCAACTGCTGAAGCAAGACAGCACCTGATCCTGTTAAGAACAGGACTGTCCAAATCCCACATTGTATCCCCGCCTGTTAGCCGCATTATCTTTGCACTGCTTCCATGTAACAACAGGCTAATTAAAGACAAACTGAAGTTATCAGGAGAGATCATGCTGACAACACCACTGTAAGTGCTGGACTAACAGCAACTTGCAAATTAATTGCAAGAAGAGGTGGGAATAAAGACCAAATTTTAACAAGTATACTGCTTAGAGAAGACCATTTCTAAGCAATGTTCTCACTCTAGATGCCTTCTTCCTCCTTAAACCCTGCATTTTAGTATTTCTTGAGCAATTAATGTTCTTGATTATACCACTGCATTCTGTGTGGATCTAGTAATCTGGAGAAATGCCAAGTTACCCTTGAATGTCAAGCTAGTAAGGCACAAAAGGTTTTTAAGTTCCCACATCTGGAGAAGGTTATGCCTGAGGCAGAATTTTCTATCGTTTTAGTAGCAAGCTCCCATGATAAACCAAGGAAGTTTTTCTTCTCTGCAGATACCCAAGCAGCACAAAAATTGGTCATACCTTGTTAGCATCTTCATGCTTTTCAAAGCTTACAAAGCCAAAGCCCTTGGATTTTCCAGTGGGGTCTGTCATCACTTTAACACTCAGAGTTTTACCTGTTACCAAGGGACAGGGTTAGTAAAATACCACAAAACTATTTCAAGACTATTAAACTCCATATAATAGCCCCAGCCCTCCCTCTCTTGTCTGCTGGTCAGCCTCTGCCTCCTGTCTAATGTTTGGCACAACTACTACTCACATCTCAATTCTTTGTATTCCTCAGCCCAAAACTGACCCAGCTAGAGCTATACAGATAGCAGCAGCACTGCTAAACTACCATGGGTCATGAAATTCACAGCTTTATTAAAAGTGTTTCTATATTTACCGTATTTGCTGAAGAGCTCCTTTAGTCTTTCATCATCCATGTCATCCCCAAAGTTTTTAATATAGACATTGGTGAATTCCTTCGCCTTCGCTCCCAACTCAGCCTCCCGCTCTTTACGAGACTTGAATCTCCCAACAAACCTGTAAGAAAGAATGAAAATACCAATAAGCAGCTTGTTTTCAAGAGCAGAAAAACAATGTGTGACTTGCAGCAAGGCAAAAAAAAAAAATGAGTGTGTAGTAGGAGCTGGGAATGGGGACAAGAAAGGGTGACAGCAGAAGAGAAGGACAAACAGGCTACAGACCAACCAGAAAAATCACCTGTCCTATGGTCAGCCAAGGATGCCCACCCAGCTCTGCAGTGGAGAGAGTACTGGCCACAGAAACCCACCCAAGCCCACTAGCGGAGAGGTAGCAAATCAAGGCTTGGTTAGGGAAACCCACCAGCCCTGTAATGGAGGGGTAGCAGGCCATGGCTTGGGCAGGGTCACTCACCAGCCCTGTAGTGGAGAGGTAGAAGGCCAAGGCTTGGGCCAGGAGAACCAGTGCCTTGTGTGTCCCTGTTAATACCGAGATGCATCACGGTTCATGCGATCGTTGCTGCTTCTGGCTGTGACACTCACACTTTGCGGTCGTTTAGCAGCATGCCGTTCATCTTCTCGATGGCTCTATCTGCAGCATCCTGGGTCTCAAAGTGCACAAATGCGTAGCCCTTAGAGCCATTCTCATCACACACCACCTAGATATGTGGAAGGAAAACAAAGTGTCAGCTCTCTGAACATGTTTTCTCCTCTGTCATTCTCACACACAAGGCCAGCACATGAAAAAGAAGTTACTGCCAAGGGTCAACACTAGGAAAACGTTATCTGTGTTTCAGACTTCCTCACTTCATGACCAAATCTGATGCAACTTCAGCAATCCCTGACCTTTTGGTCAACTCTGCCTTTTCAAGACTCTGCTCCTCACTTGGTCAAAGGGGTCCCTTTTGCTTCCTATGCTGGACATGTCTCATCATGTCACCACTTAACAGAATTGGATAAAGTAACCACATCTCACCTTGCAGGACAAAATATTCCCAAACGCTGAGAATGTGTCATAAAGTGCCTTGTTATCAATGGATTTGTCCAGGTTCTTAATGAAGACATTCCCAACCCCTGACTTCCTCAAGGAGGGGTCCCTCTGAGACCACATGATGCGAATGGGTTTTCCTTTGATCACATCAAAATTCATGGTATCTAGAGCACGCTCAGCTGCAAGAGAAGCCAAGAACAGATTTCTGTGGTTTGTTAAAGAATAAAGGTTTCCATCATGTGGATGACGGTTTTCTCCGAATTTTACTCAGCTCATGGTGACATTTGGGGTAATATCATGGGCAACCAATTCCAACAACTTTTTAGCTCGGTATTTCAAGGGACGTCTTTGCAGCACAGTCACAACATGTTTAAGTATATAACAGGTTTAACAGACTATTTTAAATTTACATTAGAGTAATGTTTTAACCACCACAGCAAAATGAATGTCAAAATGCCCAGGGTTTACTAGGTATATTCTTAATTATTATTGCTCCACCCAAAGAAGGAAAGGAAATACAGGAAACCCTGGGGGAAAAAGGGAAGTAACAAAAGTGACTGTTTGGCTTGTTTGCTTTTCATGAAGCTCACATCTACCCGTACACATTTCTATTAAGAGAAAAGGATCATCTCCCCATCAGGTCAGGGAAAATGTGCACGAACACGTGGCTGGCTGGGAAGAAGACATGAGTCAGCCTCTAACTAATGTGGCCAAAAAATGATTCCCAAGTTGCTCAATCTAAAGCTGACAGCAACAGCGGACAAAAGTCTGGAAAAAAAGTCGTACACCCAATCTGATTAACATGGAAGTGTTTAGATAAACTCCAAAACCCCAGCACTGTCATTCTAACCTACACTGAAACCCCCCTCCACGATTCTATTTCTGCTACCTACTGATATATTAAAAGGATCATTACGTACACACATTAGGATCTTGTTCATAAAATTGAGATGCTTGGGACTCTTCTGTGCCAGAAAACACTCCCAGCATGGAGTGAGCACAGAACAAGAAAGGCTGTTAATTCCCAGCATGAATGAGAGGGATAGATATGCATTAAAATCAAGGAATATTAACAGGGTAGAACCCAAGTTTTCCAAATTTGTTTGGCTCAGCTCTTCCAGGCCACCTTCATCCAGTGACATTTGCTGGTTTGATTTCAGGAGCAGCAACTTCAAGGAAAATGCCAATTCAAACACCTTCTTTCATGTGATTTTGCTAGTGCAGCCAGAGTAACTACTCAGCACTTCACAAAACTATCTCTAGGAACTCCAATGGGACATTGCCTACAAAAGTCTCCTGCACTCCCTACCCTCAAAGGCAGTAGTTTCAGCTACTGCATGGAAGTTTCTCAGAATTTTTCATGTGCTTTGAAATGTTTTTGTTGTTGTTGCTCTTTAAATTGAAGTGATGCCATCACCATTTTCCCCCCAGTCCTTCACATATACAGCCAGCTGGAAAACAAGCTCTGCTGGACTTCACTCCCCAAGTAGTCAGGCTCGCAAAAGAAAAAAATAATTTAAGAAGTAAAGTTATGCTTGCTAGGGCTCTACTAGCTCTGTTTAGTCAAAAGAGTTAAATACAATTAACTGTCATGCTAAAATGATTCCTCTGCTGCTACTCTGAATCAATGCAACTGAGGTTCTTCCTGCAGTCCCTTCCTAGTAGGCACTTCAGCAGGCAAGTTGGTCCAGCTTGTCAAATTTGGCAGTGTTTATTTATAGCAGGGAGAGGTCCTCCAGAAATATGCGTTGGCAAGGACACAAACTAGCTGTATATGCCATTTGCAGCAGAAACATAAAGGTGACAAGCAGATGAAGCAGCGACATGCAACCAGAGGGAACTGAAACACTCTGCAGCAGCTACCGAGACATAGACTAGTTATGACCTTACTCCCAGTTCTTTCAAGCTTCCTAAGCATATACTTAAGCAGATACTATTGTACTGCTTTTTCAATAGCCTGCTAGTATTCCACTCTATTATTGTCCTCTGCTTGAAATTCGCTCACTTCTTGTGAGCAGTGGTGTAAGAAAGCCCTAGATGGATTCCCTGATTTGAGAGAGGTCTGCCACACCTGCAGGTGGAAATGCAATCACATTACGCCAGGACCTAAGAAAACCTGTAAAGGATCACCATGAGTTATGTGAATGACTCAGGCTAAGCACATCTGATTCATTTCCTTAATCTGAGCAAACACCTTCTCATTTTCTTCTATTTAAGCCACAAAGTTTCAGCCATTTCAGTTCCTGTATCTGTTTCTCTCCCACTGGTTCCTGTCGTCCTTCCAGCAGACTCAACTACAACTCATATATAACATTAGACACACTCTTAACCCCTTTCAGGCTTTGTTTTCTTTCCTCTTCCACAGCCTTCTAGATAGGGAAAGCATATGAACACTCCTTGCAGTTTGCCTCAGGCCTCAAGGTAATTGATCTCCCTTACAGGCTCCCTGATGCAGAGCTAACACAATGCTGGAATTAGCGACTGTGGCTGAGCAGCATAAATACAGATAACCTCATGCACACACCAAGATTCACCCATGAGAAACTCTGCACAAGGAGTTTTATTGTGCAGAGATGGCTGCTCTGCAAACCTCTGGGCTCTTGCTTACGTCACTAAGCAAAAGAGACCCGACAACAAAAGCACATAGCACAAATTTAACCACTTATTTTTGAAAAAAGAGAGGTTGCATACAGAACAGATTTAAATCTCTTAATCACTGAAGTTTGAACAAAATGCTGATGGCAACGAGGCATATACAAGTAACCACTCTTCCTTTTTAACTTCACCCTGCATTTACGTTACACAAGTCTTCCCTTACATTGTCTTCTCCTCTTCAAGGAAGAAGAGAGACAAAAAGTTTTATCTTTATTCTTCTCCACCTTGCTTCTTCAGAGACACTTATCTAAATCCCAGCTGTGGGTTCCTTCTTGGCTTGGGAAATGTTCTGGTTTCTCTGTACTTCCAGAACAGCTTATCTCTGTAGCCATATTAAAGTTTCTCTGCTTCATTATCTGAGTTGTCATGTCATGACTGCCAATGTTATAAAACCCTGAAATGCAATTAAATTGCATGAAGAACACATGAAAAAGGAAATTCAGCTTTTCTTTCAAATTAAATTAGTTTGTTTTCTTTCCCTTCTTCAGTCAAAAATAATAAATATTAACGACCACAGCTGAGCCTGAACTAGCCAGAACTTTGAAGCATTTCCTTAATCTGCCTATCACAGTATGACAGATTCAGCATTCACTGGTTAGTACACCAAAGAACTGCAATCGAAAACAGCAGAGCTTATTTCCACTAAAAATAACCTCTCTGCAGCAAACAACCAGTTAGGCAATGCATGTCCACAAAGTAACCCCTTGCCGGGTCAAGCATCACTCCGTTAGCTAACAAAAATGTACAGAAAAACACAAGCTTTGAACCAATTTGGACACAGGAACTCTGAAAGTACAGAGCACGTTCAGGATGTGACAGCGTGAGCTCCTGGTGGCCTCACGTAATGGGGAAGAGCTCTGGCTACTTGATTTGCTCTATGGCCTTTCTCTCGCCATAAGGACAGAGTCCTATTTACCACACAAAAAAGTTAAAACATTGTTTTCTTCAGATTTACAAAGCACTCATCCTTCCACAAAAGGTGCCAGGGAAATGCAAACTATCATGTATCGACTCCTTTAATACCTACTACCACTTCAAGCATACTAACAATGTGTCCACAAGAACCTCCCTAGAAGTTTTTCAGAGCACAAAGCTCCCCGATTACTTCAAGTGATATTTTGTAGCACCTACTATCACCCAGAAACAAAACAGATCTTTTCAAAGATTTAGTAAAGTGAAGTCCAAATGCATTTCTGATTATGCATTCCTGGAAGAAAATCCTGATCCCTCCTCCTCTCAGAAAGCCCTCATGCAGGCTGTACTGCATGCTGTGACCTTGAAAACCATTCCAATTTCTGCATTCCACAATAAAAATTGTATTTTTCATATTTAAGTCTGTTTCAGAGAGACCACAACACACCACCAAGTAGCTCACCTTTCCAAAATTATCTATGTTCTGCTGCATTACATTTAGTACAGCAGCTGTTTTTTACTTATGCAAAGTAGCACATGCTGCAGTTTGCCAGACAGAAGAAATGAGGAGCACTTCAGAAGAGATCTCTTCATGAGGGCAGGAAGAGTTTGAATATTTCTCTTTCCCAGTATTAACCCAATAATTAGGTTTAAATCACTTGACCTTCTACCAGTAACAAGACACCATTTACTTTGTCAAAGTATCACTTGAAGTACTGGGACTTCCTAAAATGTCTGCTGCCTCATCAGGAGCTCAGAATGATGCAACCTCCCTCTAAATTCCTGCCTATTTATTACCATAAAAGATTACCTTGAAATATATTGGAAGGCCACCTGTCTTCATATTTGGATGAAGTGCAGAACTCCTTTCTGCTAAAGCAAGCACATGTGACTAGCTGCTCTTCCCTTTTAACATCATAACTACATGTATTACACGGGTCTTCTCTACTTTAAAAGAACTTTATCTATACTTTTGCACCTCATCTCCCCAACATTCATCTAATCCAAGCTCTGAGTTCCTTCTTGGCTTTATTTCTGCTGCTTGTTTTTATTTCTCTTATCCTGCAAAATGACACCATAGCCTAGACAAAGGCAGGTGAGCCTGAATAACTGTATCTTTGCTTGTACAGCACGTGGACATACCAAAGTGGTTTTATAAGAGGGAGTCAGAGCAGACAGGTCCATCAGAGCAGGAGAGGACCACATATACAAGCTTTCAGGTTCTTCCTTTCGCACCGAGAAGTTTTAAAACACATAAATACACTGCTTAGTCTGCATAAAAATCACTTCTGAGAGTTCCATGAATGAGAAATTATGCAGTGGGGTGCAAGCCAGCTTTTTATCAGCCTGGCAAGAGAAAGGATCAGAAGTGCTCAATCAGATTAGTCCACATTCCAAGTAAAGGACATGCAGAAGAAGGTACTCTGGCTTGGGAGAAGATGGAAGCTAGGATGGCACATAGTCACAACAGACTATGTAAAATCCAAACATTCCAGCCAAGGGCTCAATCCCAGATGCTCTGCTAGCTTGCAGGAATACAATTTTGTAATAACATTTCTTGTTTTCTACACAAGAAATACTTTGATCCAAAGTCAATATATTACCCTATGCAACAAACAGACCACTCTCTGCTGTCTGTAAAAATGTAAAGCAGGATAACCAACTGCAGGTTAAAGGAGAGTTTACTTGCTGCTGAGGTCTGTGCTGTTGTGAATTGATTCTGAATTCAAGGGAAAAGTTCACTCCCTATCCTTTGCATGGCCCTGTTGCATATATACACTGCTAAATCACAGCACAGAGCAATAAACTTATACCAGTCAACAAGCAAAGACTCTGAAAACTAGGGCAGAAAATGCTGACCCATTTTTCCTCCAGAAAAGACATGTTCCAAAATGACCTCTTCTGTCCCATCTTTCAAAGGCTACTGCTGCTTCAGCTCTGGAATACCTACTTGAGCCAGAACCAAATTAAAGTATGGAAAAAAGTTTGGTAAGAGCAAATCAACATGGCTTCTGCATGTGAGACAACCTGGTTTCCCACACATTGAATAACACACCTTCTTTCCCATTAACACAAGAATACCACTTCCCAGACTGGGAGACCTATCTGGCTGCTTGCACAAACACAGCAACCTGCAGTCCACCAGTTCTCCCAAATATTAAACTGGAACTAGTGGGCAGCCACAGGCTCAGCCACTCAAAATGAGCACTCAACCCGGGCTGACTACTCTGAACTTTTTCCGCTAGGACAGGCTGCATGAAGACCCACACAGATAGCCCAAACCTACACAAGAACGAAGGGGAACACACTGGAGATTATTCTCTTTTGCAAGGAACAAACCTAGGTCTCCAAAGTTTACTATCACTAAGAGAAAAACAGGTCTGTCTATCAGAGATGTTACAAAGATGTGCATTTGCAGAGTATTTTGTAGACATCAAGCAGTAAAAAAATATTCCTGTTTCAATCACTAGCAAGTGATTACTTACCCTCTTAAGCGTAACATTTTGGTAGGCAGCTACACGGCAAGCCACACCAACAGCAGTGTGGATTAATGGGGAAAAAAGTGAACAAAAGTGAACAAAAAAGCAGTAGATGTGGTTGTATATGTCACTTACCATCTGCTGGCTGCTGGAAGTTGACGTAGGCATACCCGAGGGACCGGCGGGTGATCATATCCCTGCAGACCCGAATGGAGAGAACGGGCCCAGCGGGGCTGAACTTCTCATAGAGCATGGCCTCGGTGACATCGGGGTGCAGGTCACCCACGTACAGCGACGCCATCGGGTAACTGCTGGCAGCCGTGTTCATCTTCCACCCAGCATGCGCTCCCACCAGGAACTAAGAGGGGTTTTATCCTTGGGGTTTAAGTCAAGCTTTCTGTAAATATTCAAACTGGGGGAAAACCTCAAGATCTTATTTAAAAGCCTCACTAAGCAAGGGCCTGCAGAAACAGCTTGGGAGAGGGGGGCTGGCAGGAGGCCGGTGACCAGAGGGCCCAGTGGGGGGGCCGCCACGCCAGGCCCCGGGACAGAGAGCAGCTGAGGGGAGAGGAGTGGCCTGGAAATCAGAAAA
>NW_009625768.1:0-8452 GCF_000690535.1 Cariama cristata | reverse complement strand
TTTTATATATATATATTATATATACATATTATGGGCATCTTTCCCTGCTCTGCATTAGGCTCTGTTAATAAACTCCTGTTATTGATGGGATTTATTGAGATTGTGTATATATATTCACACACATACACACATAAATATGTATACGTGTGTATATAAATATACACATACATGTACATGTCTACTATTTATAGTAAAGGTACTTGCACATAATATTATAATATAAAATTTCAAATTCCATGAAGTGGTTATTTTCCTCTAGATTTGACCTAAACTTCATCCTTTTTATATTTAAGATTTCAAAAGTGAGTGGCATGTTTGGATGCTCCATGTCTGCATGCTTACCACTTCTGCAAAATCAGCCTTTTTAGGCACAGTGATGTTGGCACGTTGGCTTCCTCTAAGTGCTCTCTGTTAATGGCTGTCAAAGACTAGATACTGACCTAGGCAGGCCCAATACTGCCAGTCTTGAAAGACTTACTCTGCATTTTTGCACGCCTGTTTATGTTGATTAGGAATATATTAATAGGTAACATCCCTGGAGGCTGGCTTTGTGCTGAGATGGCATGAAACCTGTTGTGTGATTCAACATGGCATGTTCTGAGGAGCAACCAAGGCTGGGACTCCTACTGTGACTCAAGAGGTGAGGGTCTCCAGCGCTGGTCAGTTTGGAGAAACTTTCAGCACATACTCTCAACAGGCACTTTTCACTAATACCTGAAGTTTTGGTCTCTGGATCACCCCATCTTTGGATTATATTTATAGCATCACATCTAAGATTGAGTAGTATCAAATTATCAACAACCTGGAACTAGCATCAGGATTTGAGGAAAAACCCATAAAAATAGGGCAACATTGAAACACAAAGGAGCTATTGATTATGCGGGTTACTTACTGCTCACTTGGACACCTGCTTTGTGCTGCTTGAATATACATGTTAGGACTAGACCTATATCGACATCCCTTACCCAAATAAGTGTCAACAGGTAAAGCATCATTATCTTTCAGCCATAAAACCACTGTATCTACTCCTTTTTCCCTCCTAAAGGTCAGACACTCGCAGCCTGCATGTACTGCCCCTAAAGTGAATGCCACATTGTCATCAGCATTCAGCACCACAGCCACAGAATAAAGGAAGCCCAGCCAGCCACATGAGAAAGAGGAGATAAAAAGAAAGCAGAAAGCAAAAATGAAATGCCTTAAGTCTGTGCCACAGACTTTTGCCCTCCCTTGCTAATCGATCGTCCTCCCAGTGTTCGTTCTCTCTGCTGAGCGGCTGGCGTGCGGTATGGGCTGCAGATAGACTGGCAACTGCCCAAATAGACGGCACAGCCCTAGCCCGTGCAGGTGAGAGCAGCAGCGGGAGGTCGGGCAGCTCCTCCACCCAAAGAGCGACCAAGCGTTGCTCCCACGGCCCAGGGGACTCGTCCTCCTTAGTTCTGACAAACTTTAAGAGAGACCCTTGCCCCCCTTTGCTTGCTGGAAATTTCACTTCATGGCAAAAGGTTGCTCTGCAAAAGCTGTCCTTTCCAAGGGGAGTGGAGACGGAGAGCAGCAGGAGCCATTATAGGCATCTTTCCCCGCTCTGCATTAAGCTCTGTTAATAAACCCACGTTATTGACAGGATTTACTGACAGTGGACCTGGGGCAGGCTGGCCACTCACCGTGCTTATCGGTGTTAACAGCAAAAAGTTGCAGGATGTTCCTGCCTCTTAAGGCCAAATATTCTGTCCCGTAGCCTACATCTCAAAGCAATTTTTTTTTGATGTGAAGTTACCAGCTTGCTTGAAAAATCTGAATGGGCATTTGTCGATTCTACCTTGGCATGATTAGTTTGATTTTTTTCTTCTGATCTGGTAGGCATGTTCAACCTTCAAATTAAAAATAAATTAGAAAAGTATGTAATCTGAATCAACCAACAGCTGAAAAAACAAGACCACAGCCTATTTTGTCATATAAACAGTCCTGGAAGAAGTGAGCAATCCCAGTCCTTCCCTTCAAGCCCTGATGTGAGGACAGCAGAAGTGAGGGTAAAAGGAAGAGACTCCGTGTGCTACAAACCCCAGTGTTACAGCGGTTTGCGCAGAAAGGAACAAGCCCTACAACAGAAAACGCCACCCGAAACAGTTAAGGTACGGACTAGATGTATGGTTACAAAAGAGGTATGCCTCTGTCTGGGCACTGGCTAAAGTTTCAGCCTTTTCTCTTTCTTTTAGGGAAGGGTTTTGAACTTTGCTCTGTGTTTGGTGATGGGACGGTGCGGGGCACGTCAGGCATGCGTTTCTCTTTACAGAGAGGCAGAAGGGAAGAGCTGCACCAAGCTCAGGTACTGTAAGTGCCAGCTACACTATGGACTGGTCTTTTCAGAAGGTTTGTTTTTAATAATTATACAACTGCTCCTGTGTTTGAAGGAGGGAATAGATTCTGAGATTACTCCTGCCCCCTTTTTGCCCTGTGTATCCTTGGGAGCGTGGCAGAAAGGTAGCTGCTGGTGCTCAGGGGAAAAAAGAAGTGTAATGGCTTGGAAAAGCGTATACTTTGAAAAGTTCATCCACATGTTTCTGAGTAGTTTTTAAACAACAAAAAAAAAAGAGAAATCTATAAATGCTACATAACTTTTTCATGAATATGGCCTTTAGCTAAGCTGAACTTCCAAAAATGGGTTTGAACTACTACAATATTGTACCCTGACAGCTCCCAGTGTCAGGAAGCCCGCGTTTGTGTGCTTCCAGGAAACCACTGTGAGAGCTGTATATGAACCTAAATAGGAGATACAGAACCAATAATTTCTAAATGGTGTGCGAGACTTTGAAGTGGATTTATCCCTCTCATCCCAGTTCTGAAAAGCTCCTCACCAACGAGCGAGTGGTTTACTGCCTTGCATGTGGCTGTTGAGCTGAGGGATGTACCTGCACCTGTTTCTGCAGGAAGCCAATACAGAGCTTTGGAAAGCTGAGCAGTTTAAAACCAAATATCATTCCTGGCCTTTGGGTTAGCACGTTCCTGCAGCAGCAAATCTCAGTGCAGAGGTGCTGAAGGTGGATGTTGTGTGCGGGATCCCAGCGCAATGCCCAGTGCACATGCTAAACACTGAATACACTCTTCTGAATAGGCTTTCTATTTAGATGGCAAAGAGGAAATGAATGAAAATCTGATATTCAACATATAGGCAGGCATAACTGAAAGGGTGGAATTAACTCTTTCACCGTCATTCTTGCTATTATTTCACTTAAAAATGTGAAGCTTTGTAACATTTCTTCTTGCACGCCTCAACTTTTGCGTCTGACATTGCAAGAGTTATTTCATTTCTCTATAGAGCTACAATCAAAGGATACATATATGAAGGGCCTGATAATTTTCAGAGATTTTTGTTTCAAGCCATTAAAGCTGAAATACATTACTCCGTTTCCAAAGCTTTCAGAAAATAAGTAGATGAAAGCTCTGGGCTTTCTGTTGTTCTTGTTCTTCCACTTGTACAAATAACATATAATAACACCTGCATTCGAAAATGGGGCGGGGGGGAGTGTTGCCCTTCACATCCCAAAACATTATAAATCAATGTGGTTTAGATCAGCTATTAAAAATTCCTCTCTGCCTTCGCCTCAATTTACAGCAAAGCAATATGGCTCTGGTAGACTGGTATTATGGATACATGGTATTACTGCATAACCTATCATCATATGAAATTAGATTCTCTATCAAAACCAAAAGTTTTAGCAGGATGAAATTATGATTCTGTGAGCAGGTCTCCTGCTCTGGCATCAACACTGATGCAAAATTGATGAAACTTTCAAGTGAAATTGCATTGTTTGATCTTCACAGTCCTGGAATAACATAGCCTAAAGCTACAGTTTCTGTAAACTTACTTTGCACAAACGAGTTAGCCGGTACTGATGTATTGACATAGTGTGCCCATGAATGACATTAGGGCTACTTAGAAAAGAGACAAAATAACAGCAAAAGAATGCAGCAATTGGTTCTGAAATTACCTTTTTCCAGTGAACCTCTCTGAAAAATTACCTTTTTCTGCTGAGTCTCACTCAAAAATTACCTTTTCCAACTGAAGCTCTCTCAAAGTGCCTTGATGTTAAGCAATATAGTTTTTAGTTGAAAATGTCACAAGGCCATGAAAAGAAATTGATAGAAAATTTCAGGGTTCCTTGTTGATATTTGAAGCAGCCTGTGGATTTTTGTTCTTTAACACAGATCTTCTCTGCTGTGCTACCGCTTTGATTTCTGTATTGCCAAAACCAGCATGTTTCTAGGCTTAATGGCTTCACCGAGAGGAATGTGAGGGTGATTTATTTATTGCTATGAAGGTGATGTTACCAGTAGGAAATTGGTAAATAGATGTCTTCTGAGCCCTTTCCAATGGCGTAGAAGGGGGCGGGTTGTTTCTAATCGTAAAATACAATAAATAATCTCTCTAAGTGTCTTTCTTTTTAAGGCATATATAAATACATTAGTACTCTGATTATCTGAACTACTTCGGTGAAGGTGTTCAGATATTTGTCTACACATGTGGCTGAGAGGGAATAGTGATCCAGAGCTCGTGGAAATCAATGGAAGGGCTCCCACAGCCTCAGTGGGCTTTAGCTCAGACCTGTAACTGGAAGTTAAGAGGCCAGGTGTATTTAGAGTGGAGGATTGCACAGACAGGGATCAGGTTATTCTATACTTGATAAGACTGAAGCCTCAGGCTGTTCATGCAGGTGGATCTAACACCTGTACACAGCCTCGGTGAACTGTGGCAGGCAAGAGAGGCAGTGTATTAGAAAAACTAGGAGCCAGGAGACACTGAGATTAAAGGTATGGGCACCTGAATAAGATACCATGAGACAGATAGGGGATAATTTTACAGTGCATTGGCAGTAATTGCATATGTGTGAGTTCTTACTGTGGTAAATGCAAGGTTAACTTTGTCTGAGGAGTAAGACACTTTGCATTTACTGGGGGTAAGAGCATGGATGTGGGCAATTAGTGCAGGAGAGCTGACTCTCCACAAGTTCTCACCCTTGTAACGAGTTCGTGTGCTCATGACGCTGGGGAGAATTCATCTTACTTGCAACCATTTACTTGGTCTCAACTAGCAGTTGAGGTTCCCTCAATAGTCAGTGGAGACAGAGCGAGCCCTCCAAGTTCCTCCCACCTGTCCTGGTAGGACTTTCACTCATCCGATCACAGGTCTTTAGGAAGTCCTGGGCACTCCAGCTGCCCGCACGCAGTCAAGATAACGTGCTACATCACACGCACAATGCCTTCACAGAGATGGATGCACATTGCTTTGTGCAATACCCAGCTTTGTGGTTAACTTGCAGTCTACCTGGAACATGCAGCATTGACCCTGCTGTGCACGGCTGTCGGTGTCCTCTTCCCAACAGGCCCGTGGCCAGTTCCCAGAGGAGCTGCCTTGAGGCGTCTGTCTCTTCCTGTTGACAGCAGAGGGAGACTAAAGGCAACCATGACTGAATGGGGCAGTTCCTTCACGAAGATGTGGGAACGAGGGCTGACGACTGCTTGCACGGATGCTCTGGGCTGATAGGAATGAGCTGTTGACAGAGACTAACTTTACCTCTGAAATGTAGTACAGGACCAACGGCCTGTGGAGACAGGGAACAAGGAGCTGCCCAGTAAGAAGGGAGAAATGCAGTCTTAGACTTTGTAACTCCCCAAAGGACAATGGCTCCAGCTGGATTTCATGGGGGGAAAGTTGTACACAAATCATGATTTTAAATTAAGCATGAGCTGTTTGAAACAGATAAATGATAAACAGATAAATTAATTAAACACAAATTTATTAGAGATAATATTAAAAGGAAGAATTACAAATCCCTTTTGGTTGTGTATTGCACTACACAGGAAACAGAACAATGCATTTAAGAGAGGATACTTAAGCATCAGCTATTGTCGGTCGATGAACACTGCAAGATCAGCTTTGAAGTTTATATTTAATTAATATATTGAGCAGATTTAGCCAGATAAAAGCCTACAGGAGGAACAAAACACTTCTTATAGAAACATGCATCTTCTTATGTAAGTTTTTGAGGCACTGTAAAATATGTTTAGTACAAATTATGGCATTTCAAACTGATGCCCCTGAGTTCCTGAATTCAGGATTAACCAGAACCCTTCAAATTGTGAATTTTTTGCTTCCATGAGAAAAATCTATGCAATATCTTCATTGATGTCATGTATATTGACTTAAATCATTGGTCAATACTCTCTGCCTGTGGCTCTGACATTGTTACCGGGATTGTAACTACAGCTGGCTGGAAACAGGCGGTTGTGCGTTGTAAAGCGTTTGAGGTTTCAGACTTTGTTTTCAATACCTATTAGGGCAGAAAAGTGAACCCTTCTGTATTACTGCATTAACTGAAGTTTAGTGACCCTGCAGGAGTCCCCATAATTCATTTTGGGGTGTATGTATGTGCCTTAGTAGCTGTGGAGGGGTGCTGTGCTGTGGTCTAGCGTGGATCTGAATACAGAGTGTGCTGGCTCCGAGTACCACGTGGGCAGTGGTAGGAAGGTCACAGGCATCCAGCATGGAAACACAGTTTTTGCATAGTTTTGAAACTGGTGGTTGCCTTTGCCAGTTCTCCCTCAGCTCATGGAAGGCTCAGGGGGCTTTTCCAGCAGGGGCGGGAAGAAGGATGTGAATGTAAGTATTTATACTTACAGTATAATGGTAATATACAGTATGCATATGCAGTAACAACATCGGAGGTAGGACCAGTATTTTTGGTGGCGGATGCTAATTTTTGTTTTAAATCCTGTTTTCTTGGACCAGTCCAAACCTTTCTGAGTGCAAACAGTTTGCCATCACTGATACGGGGAAAAGGGATGCACCTTTCCACCTGTGGCTCTGGCAAGGAGTGCTATGAGGCTCTTTAACTCACAGCAAGGGGCCTTGAGGGTGATGCTGGCACAGGTGCCCGTGCAAAGTCAGTGCTCTGTAGAGCAGGGTGCAGTGATAGCCAAGGAGCTAATAGCAGACGGTTCCCAAGCAAATCCTGCAGTTGACAGCCTCCGTGCAGGATTAGTGCCTTTTCTGTAGAGGCTGGGAAGTGATGTCGTGTCTTTTTCAAGCCTTCCTCTTCCTCCCAGGAAGGGGAGCATCCCTGTCAGAAACACCATGAGTTGATTTCTTCAGTAGTACCCCCATGAGGATATGGCGTGATACCACGCAGAGGTGTGACTCTTAATGGGCCAAAAGGATGATTTCTATGATTCTATGAAAATCACTTACAAAATAAAATCATGTAGCTACACTCTTTACCAGGCATGGCAATAAATGTCCTACAGTTTTCCTGAAGGAAAGCGTACTCTGAATCTTTACATTTAAAAGATGTGGGATGGGTGTCTTCCCAAAGCAGCATCCCTTTCAGAGGAGTCGGCACTGGGAGCCCATAGCCCAGCCAGGTCTGCCTCCAGGTCTGCCTCCGCTGAGCCCAGCCCTGGGTAGCTTTCAGGGGCCGCATGTGGCCAACGCGCCCCGACACCTCCCAGAGGAAGGCCGTTCTGCTGAAGGAGTTGTCAGTTTGTTAATCGGGAGACACAGGCCAGCTCTTGTAGCAACAATTAACATGGCGCACTCAGGTATCCTGGCATGGAGAGAGATCACATTTTAACACTCAGCTTCATTTCATGCTGAAACAAACCTATTATAACCTTTGGCATTTCACTCATTACTACCTCATTAACCTGCTAATGGGCAGGTCGCAGGACTCCTGTCTGTAATTATACAAAAATCAAGGGGAGAAGTACGATTCTGTAGATTTCTGAAATCCAATCAGCAGGAGCTCTTTTGGGAAACTAAATTTTAAGGAAAGCTGAATGCTACTGAATCAGTTTGCTGTTATTTTATAAAGACAGGCTGGGATTGAACACCTTGCACATCTAAAGCTCAGAGTGACTAGGAGCTTGAGGAACACAAGAAGTGTAGGCTAGAGCAGCGGAGGTCCCGCCGCAGAACAGACAGCAGATACACTGCTGTGTGAGATGTCTACAAGGTTACGTGGGTAGGAAAGCTGTGATGTCTCCTGTCCCATTATAATTTTACATTCCCTAAAAATATGAAGTCTAGAATAAAAGAGGGGGACTGAGGTCATTAATAGGCCAGATAGATAGGGTACTATCAAAGTGTCCACCACATACATTAGTGGTGGAACGTGCTTGCGATAAAGATCCCAGTAAAATAACTGCACTCCAAACAAATCCTCCTAAAGAAAATGCTCAGGTTAAAGTCCAAATCCCCTAATGACCTTGGTTTTTACATCACACATATATTTAATGTTCTTTCAAATGCTCCTGACATTATTTTACACCTAGCAAGACCCCCAACACGCCGCACGCCTTCAATCCCAATAATTTCGAAGGCTGTACCAGTTGCCCGGGCAGTCCAGCCGCCCATTGGCATTTTTGGTAGCTCGTCTGTAGATGCAAGCTCCAGCTCCAC
>NW_009625767.1:0-4342 GCF_000690535.1 Cariama cristata | reverse complement strand
GCCATCGCACTGGGAAGAAAAAAAGGAAAAGTAAGGTAAACACCATTGGCAAGAACAACTGAAACACCAGACGTCCCATAGAAATGTTGAGTAAGCATTATGATGCCAAACAAGTTAAGCCAGAAGAGCCCTACCATGTACTTAGATGAAAATAAATAGCAAGAATTTTAAACTTCAGAAGTGAAAACTTCCTCATTCACCTGTAGCTTTGGAGATGACTCCCTACCAACATAGAGTCCCAGCTACAAGAGAATTTGTTGAGCGAGCAATGCTTTCCCTCCAGAGAAGCACGTCCAAATACTGCCACTCCACTTGGGCCACTCAAGCGAGTAGAGGAAACTGCAAGCCCACAGTTTGGGGGAAAGAAAAAACAAAACCCAACCCCCAAAAACACCCCCACCCCCCCAAAGAAATAGGTTCAAGCTAAAGACAACCGTGAAGAACGAGAGAGGGAGAGGTGTGAGGAGGACATGAAATAGAGCCACCTGTAATCCCCAATGCTGCAGTTATTTCAGGAAGAGAGGAGATAGCAGTGCATACGGAGACCAAGGATGTAGAGGGCTTTGGTTCAGAGAATGATGCCTGCAGTGCAATTTCAGTAAAAGCAAGGCCCCTCTATGCACAGCCAAAGTCCGTCACCTATCATTCAGCTGCCGTATTTGCAGCTATAGTATTAAATGAATGCTTGTTTTGATTCCAGCTGGATTATGGTGCCAGATGCAATATCATTAAAACAACAATGATAAGCAGCAATCTTAGACTGGGCAAGTGTGACCAACTGCAGGTGATGGAAAATAAGTCTTCTGAGGCCAGCTGGCAGGAGGAGGCTGTGGTTAAAAGCTGCACAAAATAAAATACAATCTTGTTTAGAGTTTACATTAGCTTACCGAAGTGGCGTATAAAGCAAGCAGCTTGCTACAGAGCTGTCGATGACTGGGAGACGCCATGCACAGAGATCAGGTTGGGTCCAAACAGCTGCTTGAAACAACAGCAGAAGGTAGACTACATGGGATTGGTCGTTATGAGGCAGCTGTGGACCCTGGGCAGCAGCAGAGGCTTTAGGACTCCAGTCTCCCTTAGCTAAATATTTAAGTGAATGTCACCAGCGGCAAGAAAAGATGGAAGAATTTTAGCTTGGATATAGGAATTACCACAAAAGGATGTGAGCAATCCAGAAGACCAACAAGACAGTGTCAAAGCCGTTACAGGCTTAAGAGATACTGGGATGCGATGGTGTGCCAGAAAGTCCACAGTACAGCTGAGGAACAAGTGATCTTTGTGCCAGCAATTAAGAAAAGGCAAGGAACAATTCTCCGAAAATTTACAAAGATTTCTACAAGGACAAAAGATGTAGCACAGTAAGGAGAGTGTTACAACTGTTTGCTGCAGGAGAGTTTCCTGGAGGCACCAGGAAATGCATCATAGCCATTCCTAAGCTGACTTACTACAGTTGTGGCACCTTTACAAACAGATTTCTTCACAAACAACCCATTTAGTTTTACAAGCCTACAGACCATTTGACACCTAAATAGTGTGGGAGTGCTCACTGCTGATACTGCACATCCATCTCGCATGAAAGCGGCATCATTTTGCAGTGGATCTTTCACTGGTACTAAATCCCTTTTATAAAGGAAGAGGATGTCATCTTAGTAGGATTCCAGAGATTTGAAAGTTTTACTGTTATATTTATTGACAATTCATAATAAAGTGTCTTCTGGCATTCATTGGCTTTTTGACCGTCTCACTTTTACATTATAAATGCAGAAATTTTTTGCTGTTTTCCTTCTTTTTTTTTTGTTTTTACAGATTTATTTCTTAGTTGATTAACAACCACAGGGACTGCATATTAGAAACTAATAAACTTCAGGCCTTTCACAGAACGATTAAGGGAACCATTAATTAAATCACAAATGCACGTGGGACCTAGTATGGAAGCATAGAAGGAGGATGGTGAAAGTACTTCACTGATCTACCTAGGTTAAAGAGGCTGCAAGACTTAAAAATAATGATAAAGACAGTATGTGTAACCATAATCTAGTAAGTACAAGCATAAATAATGATACCAGTTTGCTACAGCATCTTTGCAATTTCTGAAGCAGGATTTAGCCCATTCTGGTGTCACTATTGGGATAGTTCGTAAACTTGCAGGCATCTTTCAAGATAGCCAGATAAGCATCTTCAATCGGAATACTAATGAGTTTTCTTTGTGACTATGGGTTTGAAATAAAATCCTTTTTACTTTGACTTTACACCACATTTTCTGTTTGCGCACTACAGATTTGTTTTAACAAGTTTACCAAATCGCAGTACTTAATCATTACATCATCACAATGCTGGATGGGTCTCATGCCATTGCTTTTGTGGGACATGAGAGATTTCAGAAAACATGTGAAGCTGAGAGTCTTGCAGAAATCTGCTTCACTCTGCGCTAACTTTGAACTCCTCCTCATGATGCAACGTGTGGTTCTCATTACCCTGCAGTAACTTGTTTCTAGTAGTTACAACAGAAACATCTTTAAAACTCAATTCCCAAGAGCTACCCTTCCTAGCTGAAGATAACAACTCCCAATAACCAAGCATTAGCACAATGCAGGATTCAAACATATGTGAAACAATAATATGAAACAAATATATATGAAAAAAACCTATATTCTATTACCTGTGGAGGTGTTCTGCATGGAGACCTGTGGACTTGTCACAAGTACTAAGGATGTCATCGACAAATCCATTTACTCTCGCGCTATTCCTTGGAGCTCAATACGTCTTGTTAACCATCAGAGCAAAGCAGGTAAAGAATAATCTCTGTTACCCATTAAAACAGCAACAAACCTAACTCTTTGACTTTCCTCAACCATTATGCTTTTCTTTCCTGCCATGAATGCATTTAATTGGTTATCTGAAAAATTATCTTATCACAGAAATAGGAACAGGGTCAGACGGAGTGAAGGGGTTACAATCAACTTTCCTTTGCGCTAAGGCAATTCATGATCATTTTTAAAAAAATGCTAAAGGTTTGGGTCATCAAACAAAGGTGCTGGATATCTGGGCCATACGTGTATCACATTTCCCAGTCCACAACCACCCCACGTCAGAGTCTGGACACAACTAATCTTCCTAATCAAGCCTAGTTGTCCTTGAGCGTGTTTGGAAATATTTGCCAAGTACCTTGGAAGAAAATACATAGGAAGAGGACTTGTGCTTGATCTGTGCGCACCTTCTGCTTCGACTGTTTGCTACTCCCTGCTGTTGGAGTGGTACGACAGAATGGCCACCAGGAAAAAGAAAACATAATCTGTGTGAATTGAGACAGATCATGTGGCTGCCTGTATAAATAAACATTTGGCATGAGAGCCCTGGTGTTTTATAAGATTTGGAAACGTTACAAGTGAACAAGGCTATGCAAAGGAATGACATCATAACCCAAATACTGTAATTCATGCTGATTATTTAGGAAAGAGCAACTGAAAAATCAGATGCCAGAAAAAAAGAAAATGAATATTTTTGTTTTCTGGATAACGCAAAGATAGAGAATAAGCTGATGCATTTCTTTATCTTGACAGAACCTTCTACCAATCACAACCTTTTCCAGACAAGAGAAATCAGATCCCTTCCTGGGGACAACAAAATAGTTGTCATCTGTTTCTTTTGGCAATTTGTTTAATATCAGTGAAAAGCTTTCTGAAACCACAGGTTGTAAGCAGAGCCCCGTGGCACACCCACCCACGCTGGTAACAGCTGTTCGTCAGGCTCTGTCACAGAAATCATTTTCCCCAGGATGGAGCCAGAGCAGACAGGCTCCAGGCTCTGATAAATGAACCTCGCTCCACAAAGATGTCACACAAGTGTCCCCATACTAAAAGTGACTGACCAGAAGCAGGCATGGCTCAGCAGGACGTGTGTCCATGCCACAGCAGCGCTGGGTTATTAACTTACTGAGAAATTTAAAATTCCCAACAACAAAGATCAAGTGGTGCAAGAAATGCAAGTCTGAGATGTCTAAGTCCCATTGCCCGAGCACCGCAGCTACAGAGAGTCGGCATCTTACATGGATACAGCCAGATTTGCCGGAGGATGTTTTTCGGAGAGTTCACTCGCCCTATACTCTGAAACGATCCTCTTCTCCTCCCTCCTCCTGCCTTTACAGTAAAGGGTGCCCAGCTGCCAGGACTAGCGCAAATAATGAGCATGTAATAGACTTCGCAGGGACTAGGGGTGACCAATTGGCCACAGCCGTGAGAAGGGTAAATGGGCTCTTAAGCTCCATTAACAGAGATATTCCAATACAGATCTAATCTAAAAGCTATTCTGGAGGACAGTCTGCAAGATAGGTTGTGTGTGTATA